>NC_142580.1:13289166-13594895 GCF_041283825.1 Pyrus communis
AATTTTGGTTTGGCGGTGGTGGGTATTTTGAGGTAATATTGTGTGCAGCGACGGTTTCTTGAAAGGGGAACAAAGAAGCATGACAGTCTCTTCTCTCAATTTTCCATCTTTTTAGGGTATATTTTTGCTTTTTTCGAAAGAAAGAAAGTAAATTATTAAAGAGGAGAGAGTTTGAGAGAGAGAGAGAGAGAGAGAGAGAGAGAGAGAGAGGTGAAGACATAAAAGGTTGATTATGAAGATGACGGCAGGAGAGAGGGCTCGTGAAGTCTAGAAGGCCGTGAGGGGTTAAATGTTAATAGGAATTATAGCAATAGTTTTTTTCATTTATAAATTAGAGATGTTAAATTTGATTTTCGCGAATAACATCGTAAATAATAAATTTAAATTATATTATTACTAATTTGTTGTGAAATTAAGTTCATCTCCTTTGATATTGTAGATAATATAAATTATTGAAAAAACAAAAAAATATTAACGATAGTAAATAAAATAATAAAAATTGAAAAATATTGATTAGGATTGCGTGATATTCCCTCCCTGGGAGGAATTCGATTAACTTTGGAGTGTCCAAAACGCTTCTGTTGGTGCGAGTGTTGAAAATAGTGAAAACCAGTAAACGAATCCATCCGCGACCACCAGACGACTCGCAAGCTTTAACACGTGCAAGACATTGACTGGCAGTTGAGAATTTTCGTGCGTACTTGGATTTCTGGGAGAATTTTGCATATGGAACTTGGGTGAGACAAAGATACCAAGTGCCTGCTGCTTGCTGCTCCTTTTGTGTAATTACTTTATTGAGCATCTTTTTATTCATCTTGGGGGTTAAAAATAAAATGATTTTTACTAGATAGTTTAACAGTTTACGTTATTAAATTAGATCAATTGAAATTTTGTTTGAATGTGATTCAAATTTAAAATATTGGTCGTTGATATACTATAGCGATGTTTTATTTAGAACTTTCATTCTTTTTAAAGTTACCTTCAACCGTGATTTATATTTTTCTGATGAAACATATAACTATTCTAAAACTCAATAGGAGAGTTGTCATTGTCTAATTAATCTTTAGTTGTAAAATTCTTTTTATATCCTTCTCGAACTACCAAGTTAGCTTTTTAAAGTATTGGGCTTAAAGTGTTTTATACTAAGTTTTTGATAACTAATGTGCTGCTTGTTTGATACGATTTCAACATAAATTAGTGTTCGCTTATGATCATTGTTGTGTGTTTTTTGCAATAGTTATTACGAAGAGATATCGATATTTGTTATTAGTACTTCACAAAATCTATAAAAGTTTCTTCATTATATTTAAAAATTAAAAATATGATTAAAGGATATGATCCTCTTGGCGGAAATTAAATAAGTATTGCTCCAAAATGATTTGTGGTGGGACTCTTCTAATCCATTATGTTTTGTAAAATAATATGATCATATTATTACTATACTCGTTAAATCTTATATTTTAAGAAGTGGGTGGGGTCGGTTACAAAGCCATCTCAAAAGAGGCCAAGGGAGGGGGTTGTTGTTGTGGGGTCCATATGCCTTTTTCCTAATATTTTTTTGGGTGATAAGACTGATGCTGCGTGACAAGCAAAAATAATAAAAGCAAAAAAATAAAATAAATTTCCCCTAAATTTTAATAACTTTTATAATTGCAATAATACCCTCATGAAAGCAACTTCCCACCCACCCTTTTCATTTCTCTCCCCACCCACCCTTTTTATTTCTCTCTCCCCCTAAAGAGATTGCTTGTGATTGTAAATTTGGGAGTTTCATTTTCTCACCCGAATTTGCCCAGACCACACGAAACAGAGTGTTTGGAGACGGGGATAAGGTGCCTGCATGCTCAGCTTTCAGTAGCGGATTCCACTGTTTGGATGCAGGATTAGGATATTTTTGGTCATATGCTGTTAGGGTTTTTTTTTTTTTTTTTTTTTTTTTTTTTTTTTTTTTGGTGAGTATCCTTAAGTGAAGGTAATGCTATTGCATTATAAAGTCCAATCGAACAGATTTGAGCAAACTCAAATTAACGCAACATAAAACCTATTAGTCCATTGTATTTTACTCACAATCTTCAAGTAAAAATAATGCTTATCATCATATTTATTGATTTAAAATTTTTAAAATTCTTTAATTCTTTCCAGACATGTTATACATGATGAAGAGATGTTTCCTTATAAGAATGTACAGGTGTCTCAGTTACAACATTCTGGATCCTCACATTCACAGAATTCAAGGCCTATTGTGTTCCAATTACCAAGGGATATAACTAGTTCATCTCCAGTGCATCAAGATAGATGATATGCACCAGCTACAGAAGTGCTTTAACATTCCCAAGGGTCAGATTGATTAATTTTAGAAAATTCAAGCACATCAGTATCTCAACATTCTGATTCTGCAGCAATTCAGGATTCTAATATTCAAGCTCCATCTTCTCATCACCATCACTTAAGTACTTCAGATACAAGATCATCTATGTTGCCTATTCAAAATCCTTCACAACTGGAGGTAATTCTACCACTTGCTCCATTAATGGAATCGAATGCTAATGTTCCACTCAATGTACAGAATGTTAGTGAACATTCAATGGTGACAAGATTGAAGTCTGGTGCTATTCAAAAGAAAAATTATGCAACATTAGCTGCAACTTTTCCGGAGTTAGATACTTTGCAGATAACAGATGATGATCCTTTTGTGGGAGGATTTTCTTTTATTTTAGAGATTACAAACACATTAGAACCTACATGTTTTAGAAAAGCAGCATCTATCACAGATTGGTAAAATGCAATGCAAGAGGAGTATGATTCACTTCGAATTCAAGGTACTTGGGTTTTGGTACCTGCACCAGATCACAGATCAATAATAAGGACCAAATGGGTGTATAAGGGGATTTTCTCAAGAGCATAGAGTAGATTATTCAGATACCTTTAGTCCAGTTATGAGACATACAATTGTGAGACTCATTTTTGCTTTGGTTGCAATGAATAAGTGGGAATTGAAACAGCTTGATGTAAAGAATGCCTTTTTACATGGTGAACTGCAAGAAGAAGTTTATATGAAACAGCCTTACGGATTTATTGATCCAAGTCATCCAAATTATGTATGCAAAATCCTGAAGTCACCATATGGACTCAAACAAGCCCCAAGGGCTTGGAATTCAAAGTTTACAAGCTACTTGTTGACAATGAGCTTTATTGCATCAGTATCTAATACCAGTTTGTTCATAAAAACTGATAACAATGATATCATCATATTATTGCTCTATGTTGATGATATAATCTTGACTGGATCAAGGGTGACTAAAGTACAACTGGTGGTCCAAGAGCTTTCTTCTGTGTTTGATTTGAAGGACTTGGGGGAAGCTGATATATTTCCTTGGTTTACAAATTCAATATAAACCAAATGGAGACATTTTTGTAAATCAGTCGAAATACATAAAGGACTTGCTTCATAAGGCTGGTATGGAATCTGGCTAATACACCATGTAAACCACATAATCAAATGTTGATGACAGAAGGGGAGTTAATTCCAGATCCAAGTTCATACAGAAGCATTGTTGGGTCCTTGAAGTATCTTACTTTAATAAGACCAGATATTGCATTTGCTATGAATGCAGTATGTCAACACATGCATTCACCAACTGAGATTCATTTTGGTGCTGTAAAAAGGATTCTCAGGTATCTTCAAGGTACAATGCAACAAGGCATAGTTTAGTCCTCACAATCACAGATGCATCTCACAGCCTTCCCATCCCTTTCTATTTGTGCGGTCACGGTTAAGCCACGTCAACATTTTATATTCTTATTGTTTTTTGTCTTATTATCTCTATTTAAAAATTAATATAAAATGTTAACGTGGCTTAACCATGACCGCACAAATAGAAGGGGATGAAACCCTCTGACAAAAGTGATTTACACTTGCCATTTCCTTATTGGTATAGTCCTTGACTATTAGTTTCATCTCTCTCAAAACTTCTCCATCTATAGTATGAAAGTTCGTTGTAATAATTCGATAAGTTATTAAAATATTTCTTAATTTCTTGTGAAGGGAAATATGTAGACAAAATCAAACTGAACGAATCAATGTCGCTCGCTTATGTTACTAACCGAAGCCTAAGTCGATCCTTGATATCATATTGGTAGAAACTATTTTTCAATATTTGAACTGAACTAAACTAGAGCACGTCATTTCTGTTTGTAGAACGACTTTATCTTTTCCTTTTGAACGAAGAGAAATTCAAATTTGACATTTCTTCATACATGGTGAGAAAAAAACAGATGGTTCGTTTATGCTAGTAGCTAGCTGATTACTTATAAAAGAAAAATATGCAAGCAACCTTGAATCTTTCCTATTTTTCCTTTTCCCATTTCTTGTTTATTTTCTCTCATTTTCATGACCTACATTTTTAAGGACGTAAATGTATGGCTAGTGTCCACGACGAATGATGCAAACTAATGGTAAAAATTAAAATTACATAACTGTGATTTTTTATAACGTTATGTACACGAACCATACTAGACAATGAGACGATCCATCGCAATCACAAAAACATAATAAGAATATAAATTGAGGTCACTCTGAAAGAGGCATGTGATTGTAAATGGTGCTTTGTTGCTCCACAAATAAATATCTCAACAAGTAAGTTTTTATTTTACCATATCTTAAATAAAGATAGCTTCCATTGCTTTTAATGGGAACAGATGATTTCTGTGGTGTTTGAATGCTTCTTCCTTGGCTGTTAGCTTCAAATCAACAAGTTCTTTTACCACCATTAATTTGTGGCTTTTTTTTTTAATTTTTAATTTTTAATTTTTTTTATAATGCAAAATCTGGATCGATTCACAAATGAAATGCTGTTATAAACTAAGGACTCGTTTGAATGTGTTTTTAAAATAACTGAAAGTACTTTTAGAGAAAATATTTTTTTGTTTCAAAAGCATTTAAAGTGCTTTTCCAGAATCTACTTGTATTTTTATTAAGGATTGGTTTCAAAAACATTTTCACCAAATACGGTTTTAATCATTTTAAAATCATATCTAAACGAGCTCTAAAACAATCAGTATTGTCACGCCAACTATATATTTTGTGGACCATTACCAATAATTAAAGTCCACGTTGCTGAAGACAAATTGGTCTCAATCAAACTCCTTAGAAATTAATGGTTCATGACTTAATATTCGAATTCGACAAAATAATTATTTAAGTTCGAAGGACATACTTAAATAACTGTTTTTATTTTTCAAACACCACCACCCCCGCAGAGGGTGGGGGGTGGTGTTATTTTGTATGTAGGGGATAATCCAATAAAGTCCACCTATTTCCAAGGGAACATGCATAACATCCTTAGAAACTGCCAAGGCGAAAAAATAAGAAAGAAAATCCATTAATACGATATTTGCAAAAGGGGGTTTATATGCAATCCCCACATAGGGCATGAAAGCATTAGGGAGAGGGGATTAGTAAGGGATTGAACTTGCAATAGAGTGCATAAGAATGATTGTTTTTCGTCATTATGATAAAACATTGTATGCAACAAAATCCATTAATTTACGTATACCTCATTTTTGCTGGTATCTGTATCCTCTACGTGTAGGCTGAGATCTATTTATTATTTCTCTAACGAAGCAGAGACTGAGGGCTCATATACAGTGCCTAGCATTGAGTTGGATAAATCCAATATATAAAAAATGGTCGTTGATGAAAGTTCAATTATTTTGATTGAATAGACTATAACATATTTTTGGTCAAGGTCCAGCGTCAAAGTGAAAATAGTTGAAAAGAGAAGGGGATTACAATTGGACCAAAACAATTACATTAATTAATCCCACTTACAAAATAATGGTCAAAATCTGGTTTATGCGGAAAACCCGGATACTGATGACCAATAGGTTTTGCATTTGGCAGATTTGCTTTCCAAATCAACATTAATAACCACAAAATTACACAAAAGTTCATCATGTCATTTGATTGGCTTAACATTTTTTTAGGTGGATTTTACTAAGAAAAACTAATAATTATATTTAATGATAAGGACCAGAAAATAAAAAGCATTGGACCATCGCCTCCCACAAATTACAACCACCCCACCCCACCCAACACCCACCCCCACACCCCCCCCCCCCTTCCCTCTCCCCAAAAAAAAAACCAAACCAAAAACCTCTCTTCCTCGTCATTGCAGTGATCGAGTCCTTGATAAAAATCAAAGATGATACTCCTCACCACAAATGATGGTTAAATATCTGCATCAATCTCTAGGAAATTGGCTTGCCTCAGACATTACAAGATACAACCTTTCTCTGTTGGCAAACTTTTGTTCCAACATTATACGCGCTTGACCATCCAATATCCTTCAACAATACTTGGAATTAACTTTAATCTTGCATTGCAAAAATGTCACTTCCATTCACAAACTTAGCCTTTGACAAAGCAAGATAACACAAACACATGTCTAGTACTATGATCTCGTAAGGTGTATTTTCATGTGAATAATAAATTATATATATATATATGTAAATTTCACTCGTACCTACTTAAGGCAAAAGAAATAATATACTTATATACACATTGTAGTACTGCTAAGTTTCATAAATAATGTAGTACTGTTAAGTTTCATAAATAGTGTAATTAAGTTTCATAAAAGGTGTAGTAAGTTTCATAAATAGTATGTAAGTTTTTTTCTAAATTTTTTTTTAATATTAAAATTATGTCTTTTTCATTAAAATTTAAATTCTTTTGTGATTTTTATTAAAATTAAATTTTTTTTTTAATAAAATTTAAGTATTTTTCATTAAATAAAGTTATATGATGATTTTTTTGTTAAAATAAATTTTGCCCAAACCCTTTTCATGAATTTTCTCATATTAATATGCAACTTATTTTTGGCAACGATATATTTACATGGAGTTCAATGATTTGGGCTAATCCACGCAACAAGTCAGCTGCAATAATTCGGTGTCGAACTCACTATTCACGCGAATCTAAACCTAAACCTAATGGCAGTGACGAGTGACCTGTGAGCCTATATTACCTTTATTTTACCGACTAAAATTTAATACATGAAAGAACAAAATGGAAAAGAAAACCCTAATTAATTGTTCATAAGAGGATAAATTTGTGAACCATTTGAGGAAGGAAATATTAAATGAAGTGTTAGAGAATCAGAAAACCAAATTAAATTGAAAGCATAAATGAATGAAACGGCAGCATCAGCAGCAGCAGCAGCTAGCATTAGCCGGAGAAGCCTCAGAAGAAAGCATGCATGGGATCACTAGGCTTCATAAATGATGTATGCAGAGGTAAAAATAAATAATACTCCGATCATCAAATGCAGCCTGTAAAAAATTAATGACTTTATTTACTGAGGTTCAAGATTTGTTAGATTTGGATTACAGCTGCTAATTATTGCATAAGTACTTCGAAATTGAATGAGAATTAAATATACCCACCAAGAAGATTTAACTATATATTAGCATTTCTATTGAAAGTTGTTGATTTTCTGATTTAAATTATAATTTATTTCATATGTTTCAATTTACAATATACCAAGTATGTATAAGAGAAAAGAGGAGAGAGAGATGGCTACAACTAACCAACTAGGAAACCCTAGTGATTGGATAAACCTAGTCTTAATCCAATCCTTAAAGCAAGGAAATTACGCCAAACACTAGGTTATGAAGCTAATCATGTCAACTCCCTTAAATCAAGGGAAGATAGCTGTTTTACACTTTGAGATAATGATGACCTTGATATCTAGGATTTGGTGACCCTAGAAACTGAGAGACCAAAGGTGTGTACACTACAACATTCCCCCTCAAGTTGGATCGAGGATATTAATCGATCCAAGCTTGCCCAAAAAACGATGAAGTTGAACCGATGACAGTGCCTTTGTAAAAAGACCTGCTAGTTGATCATGGCTTCACATGAATATTGTACTGATGACTTGAGTTTGAACTTGAGCCTTGATGAAATGGAAATCCACTTCAATATGTTTGGTTCTTTCGTGAAACATAGGGTTAGTAGTGATGTGCATGGTCGCCTGATTATCATAAATAAGTGAGATAAGAGTGGAACTAGGAAACCCTAAGTTTGAAAGGAGACTTTTAAGCCAAATTAGTTCACAAGCCGTGGCCGCCCTTGCTCGATATTCAGCCTCATCGTTGGAGCGAGCGATAACTTGTTGCTTTTTACTCTTCCATGTGACTAGATTTCCACCAACAAATGTGCAATAGCTTGTAGTAGATTTTCTGTCAATTGCATTCCTTGCCCAATCTGCATCCTTGTATCCATTAATGGCAGTGGAATAATTATGGTGCATGATAATTCCTCTCCCTATAGAACCTTTGAGATATCGTAGGATTCTCTTAACAATATTGAAATGATGCAGAGTGGAAGAGTGCATGAATTGACTGGCCAAGCTCATTGCATGTGTGATATCTGGATGAGTGATAGTGAGGTAAATAAGCTTGCTCACCAATCTTTGATAGTATCTCACATCATGCATAGCTTCTCCATCAATGTCGAGCTTCAGTTTACAATTAACAGGTGTGATAATAGGTTTGCAATCTAGCATTTTAGCTTCCTTGAGAAGGTCCATCACATATTTGCGTTGATGTAGAAACAGCCTCTTTGAAGATGTTGCCATTTCGATTCCCAAGAAGTACTTCAACCTCCCCAAATCTTTGATAGCAAAAGTTTGGTGTAGTGATAGCTTCAGAGCTTCAATCTTAGTGGCACTATCTATAGTGATGATAAGATCATCAATGTAAATAAGGACCACCAACTTCCCACTGGTACCAGTTCTTACAAATAATGAGGAATCAACATTACTTCGCAAAAAACCAGCCTTCTCTAGCACTGAACTAAGCTTGGCATTCCAAGCTCTTGGAGATTATTTCAATCCATATACTGCCTTGTGCAATTTACATACCACATTACCTTTAATGCGCCTGGAGGAGGTTGCATATACACTTCTTCCTGTAATTCTATGTGAAGGAATGCATTCTTCACGTCCATTTGATAAAGAGACCATCCACAATTGATTGCCACAGAGAGTAAAACCCTCACAGTGTTCATCTTGGCAATAGGGGCAAATGGTTCATTATAATCTCCTCCAAAGGTTTGAGTAAAACCTTGAGCAACAAGCTGAGCCTTATGCTTCTCGATGGAACCATCAACTTTGAACTTGGTTTTGTGAATCCAACGACTTCCAATAGCCTTTTTTCCTAGAAGAAGTTGAACTAGGCTCTAGGTGTGATTTTCTTCCATTGCTCTAAGCTCTTCTGCCGTGGCTTGATTCCACGGTGGGAGTAGAGTGGCCTCTTGAAAGGTTCTTGGCTCATAATGCTTATCAATTTCACCAAGGAAAACAGCATGAGTTGTGGAAAGTCCACGAAGACTGATACTTTGAGTGATGGGGTACCGTGAAGCGTAATTCACATAGTCTTTCAACCTCGCTGGAGGTTTCCTTGTTCGAGAAGGATTTTTGCTGATCATTTGAGACTCGTTTGAGGGCTGAGAATGATCTGAATGTGTATATCTCTTTCACTGCTAGTTTGGTTTTTGGAAGTGTTTGAGTCATCTTGAACTTCTCCGTTATCTTGAATTGCAGTGATTAAGCTTTCTTCCAACACTAGATTATTAAAATTTTGAGGAAGTGGAAATATGTCAAATACTTCCTCCCTCTAACTTGTAATGGCTCCATTATGGGTGAAATAAGGACAATCTTCTTCAAACTTCATGTTTCTTGACACCAGGCACTTCTTAGTGACCGGATTGAAGCAGTTGTATCCTTTTTGGCAGAAAAGTACCTTAAAAATATACACTTGGTTGCCTTGGCATCTAGTTTGTCATGATTCAGGGCTTGGATGTGAACAAAGCAAACACAACCAAACACCTTGAGGTGTGTCAAATCGATTTGCCTTGCCTTAAGTACTTCATAGGGCAATTTAAACCCTATCACTTGACTTGAAGTTGGTTGATGAGATAAGTAGCAGTGAGGATATCAAATGACCAAAACCTTTTAGGGACATTCATATGTATCATGAGAGAACGAGTCTTCTCCAAGAGATCTCTATGTTTTTCTTTTGGCTACCCCATTTTGTTAAGGGGTTCCTACACAACTTGTTTGATGAATAATGCCCTGTGCACTTATGTATTGTGGGACAAAAATGCCCTGTGCACTTATCTCCATTTTTGTTGTTGGACAAAAATTCAGTGCTGTTGTCTGACCTTAAAACCTTAATATTTGATTGAAATTGTGTTTTAACATGCATATGAAAATCCTTGAAAATAGTAGACACTTCACTTTTTGATTTCATTAGATATAAGAAACTAACTCGAGAGAAATCATCAAAAAATAAAACAAAGTATTTAAACCCTTCCAGTGATTCAGTTCTTTGTAGTCTGCAATGAACATGTATCATGAAGAAATGCTGGGTATGCAAAGAGAATATGAGGCTGTTTCGAACGGCCAAAATGAAGCCAAATTTCACAAAATTATATGTCATCTGCTATCCCGATCGCTTTTGTTTCGATTATTGGTTGATTTATGCTGCAATCAGTTGAAAAATTTGAGCAGGATTAATTTTCAGACGAATAACTATACGTGAATTATTACAGATTGCTTTTTTGGGATCCATAAGCCAAACAGTGCTGTAATTGTTCATGCATATCAGTACTGTTTGAAAGTTGTGGATTTTGTTTGCAATGTTTTCTCGTTGACCTGATTTCTCTTTCATGAATTCCAAGTCGACCAGATTTCCAAGTTACGGAGGCTAGTATCAGAGAGTAGAAGTGTATATGTTCAAACAGAGTGGACAGTGTAGCTGATGTGGTGTAATTGAATTAGGCAGGGCACTCGAGAGTAGGGATTGCCACCTTTTTATCAGGAATTATTTCCTCTCAATCTTTGATTTGTATTGTATACATGAGTCTCAGTGACTCTTAGTGTATTTTATAAAAAATAAAACGGAAATATGCAGAAAGCTTAACAGAGTGTGGAAACCAACACTCACAACGAACAAGCATGAAATCGAAGTATATGGCCGAGCCGAAACAAGATGCTACGCCACTGGTGGCAGAGCCAACGAAAAACTTCGAAATTTAGCCTCAAATCCGATTCAAATTTAACCAAAATCAATCCTGACGTGATGAGCCTCCAGGAGGTAGAGGGGACGCACTTGTGGTGATTGCAGCTGTGCAAAGGAAAGCGGGCAGGATTTATCGCAATTTGGGAATGAAATTGCTGATATCCATAATGCTTTGCAGTCCTTTTCTTAGAAGAAGACGAGGTTTAGTGGACGAGCAACGAACAAGGTAGCCCATAGGTTGACTCGACTGAGTTTAACACAGGAAAATTCTCTAACTTGATTTAAGGAACTCCTGATGTAATCATTGATCTTCTATTTGAGAATAGTACTTTGTCATTATATTCTAGTCTGGAATGCTCTTTTTTCCTTAGTCCGGTTGTAAATCTCCGGCAAGTTTTTATCGGGAGGCCTATTTTATGCACCCTATGATCCTCATTCTATTAAATATCTATGTCGTACCCTTCTAAAAAACATGCAAAATTTACGAAGAAAAAAATAAACATGAAAAAGAGTGTGTTGAGACAAGAAGTAACGCCGGTCCTCATTAGAGTCGTTAATCTTGACCAGCCGAGTTGCTTTGTTTGGTTGTTGGCCCAAACTAAAACAGAGAGAGCTAATTCCCTAAAACCCAGACTCCATATCCGTAGCTGATTTCTTCAGAAAAAAATGTCAGACCTCCCGGAGATACTGTTCAACATCCTTTCACGGCTTCCACCCAAGGACTTGATTCGGTTCCTCTGCATTTTTAAAGTTTGGTATGCCACCATCAACGACCATCGCTTCATCAAAGCTCATCTTCAACGCTCCATCCAAACCAATTCCGGTCGCACCATTTTACTCAAGTCACGCAACGCTCATCCGTCAGATTTCTTTTCATCGCCTTTTGATGACAGTGAAACGTTCGGGACAGCGGTCAAAATTGAGCAGCCCTTGCAATGCCCTGACGAGTCCACTACAATATTGGGCTGCTCAATGAATGGTGTTGTTTACATTTGCAACTACGAGACAATGTTTATAGCCTAAAATCCAACTTATGGAAAAGGATCCAAAGCTTGCCTTGCAGTGGATGCTGCCTTCAATGTTACTGCACTCTTATCACGTCAGCAAAGCATCAAAAGATTGAAGTTATGCATATCTGATTCCAAGACAACCTTGCCTACCTATTCACAAAGTTACTGCTGAAGTCTACCTTCTAGAAGCTTGTTTGAGGCCTTAGTATGCGTAACTATTCATTTGCTTTCCTTTATAGTTCCTTGTAATTAGTTGTATTCGGTTACTTGCCCTCCACTCCACACATATAATTGTTATATACACTTCCGTTCCGTTGAGAGACGAATAAATCATTAGAAAAGTGAGTGGGATATTAGTCCAACAGTAAGGGATGCAGTTTGCAATAGGTTCCTGTTTTCAGGTAAAACTGGATTTGTACACTATAATTACCACCACAAACAGTGATCACACTGTTTTTCTCCTCTTAATTGTTCCTTTGGTGTTTTATTTATATTTTATTTGCATGTGGATGCCATTTGAATCGTTGTGGAAAGAAAGGGTTGGTTTCCTTGCACTGTCTTCTACTTATTACTAGATCTTTCTGGTTATTACCGTTATTTCCACCTGTTGTTGACACAATATCTTGCGTATAAAATTTTCAATTTTTACAAATGTAGAATGTCGGCAGTAGAGTTGAGCCAAAAGGATAAAGGGGTAAGTTCCAATTGAGGAAGTTGGATATTATTTCTAGCCCTTGGGATGGTTTGGTTGATTACTTTAGTTATAGTCTATAAGGGTAGATTTGGCTAATTCCAGTTACTGTCTCGAAGTTTCAAGATTGTCGAGTAAAGTGATAGTTACTATTTGTTGAAGTTAGTTGCAGTTGGTTGTCACTTGTCATGCAATGTTGTGTTCGTTTTTTAGGTAATGGGAACAGGATTTTGTGTTGGTGTTGTGAATGTTGTATGCATTCAGATCCTCTAAGTTCAAATGTGTCCTTTTTGGTTGGGAGGAAAAACAACACCACAAAGCAGGAAGGTGCAAGTAGTTGGAGCTTTTGCTTTGAACTTTCTGTAAGAGCACTTCAGTGTAGGAAGGCCCCCATGATAATTGGCAATTGAATCCCCTCCATTGAATAGTAACCGCCTTTAATAAACACTAATTGCCTTTGTATCTCCACCCCTAAACTGAATAGCCACGGCAGTAGGCAATAGAATATTAGTATATTTTTATTTTAGAGAATAATAAAAAATAATTTTAAATTTCGAATGGAATTTTAACCAATCTCGTCACGCCATGTGTCATTATCCGAAAGTAAATTTTTTGTAGATAGATTACGATAAGTTTTTTAGCCAATTCCGTCGCGCGACATGTTCTTAATTGTTTAGAATCGTTAAAAATATAAAAATGCGATGTAAAGTAGGAGAAAATGATAAGGTATTTACAAAAAAAAAATATTATTTATTTATTTTTGAAAATTTTCGGATCTTTAGTATTTTTTAAAAAAATTACTAACTTAATTAATTTGGACCATTGGATTACAACAAAAAAAAAAAAAAAAAAAAAAATTTGAAATGTGACACGTGGCCCGCCATAACATTCAACGGTCTAGATTCAAAGGTAACTGAGTGGGGCTGACATGTGGGTCCCAACATATGAAAATGTGTTGGAGACGTGCCCCCACGTGCAATATGCACGCGTCTAACGCAGATTTTTTTTATAATGTGGCTAACATCTGCATTGCATCACAAAGCCCTCAGGCACTCAGGCCTTGTGCTCCTGCCTGCCTTCTCCCACGGACTCCCTCCTAGCCCAATTGCCCGAATGAGGGTAGTCCACCGGGCTAAACCCAATGCTGGAATTGCTCTAAACCAAATGCATGTTTGTGCTGCACAGTACGGCTGACCTACTAGAAGAGAAGCTTGTCTACGGAAGGGCTGATATCCTGCCTGGTAGTGGATGCCAATCCTTCCACAAACGACTTGATTGTTGCCTAGCTTGTCACAGGAAACAAAGGTCTAAGGTTGTTGCTAGTTGCGACGGCTAGCATCTATGTTGCTACGCCTACTTCTACATACTTTGATGGAGTTTATCTGCATATTTCATCAAATTATTAGAAAATTAATGCCGGAAAGTTTTGAAACTCCTTTTGATATTCTGGTTAGCATTTTTCATATAAATTTTACAGATTAATAAATAAGATACCTGAATAACTATTTGAACATGTCTTAATGAGAATCAGAGATGTGAATATTTTTTGTTTTGTTGTATGGTAGGCTAGCGATAACCTACTAATTATTAACGATTTTCTCCGAACTGCAGGCGAAATATCTCATTCATTCCATGAGTTTTTAGCTTCTACCTTCACAAGCAAGTTATCTTCTGCAAACATGAGGCATTTTGTTGAATATTTTTTGTACATTAATGTATATGCAAACTTTCAAGGCTAGCTAGATGGTCCATACCTGACGAGTTACTTGTCTATATCAAAGTCAACTTTGGCAAAGAAAATATTGACACAACTGAGGTTTATGAACTGTAATGAAACTGAAAAGTATGCAAATATTAAAATAGAGCAAGAATTTTCTAGAAAGTGTTGTTGACTCACTGTTTGGTTACCCTCATAGCTTGTTTCATACCCCTCTCTTCTTATCTCAATCTCCTCACATGGCTACGTAATAAGAGACACAAATAAAGGAGTATGAAAAGAATTTTTTCTTCGTCAAAAATTACAGAATTGAAAAACAAGTGTGCTGGCTATCTAGATACCAATAGGATTATCTCTCGATTCTTTTGGTGAGGATCCTAGAGATTCGTAAATTGTGCTCGTTCATTGTACATTGTGATGTCAGTTTTTGTCAGGTACTAATTGTATTTAATTTTAAATAAAAATATTTAAAATAATTTCTAATTGCACGATGTACAATGAACAAATATGATTCACGGATTCCCGAGATCCCTATCTTAAATGATTTTTTTTTTTTTGTCTTACACAATGTGGTGATTTTTTCACATTTTTCTGAAGAAAAAAAAATGTGTATATTATTTGAGAATTGTTATTAGTATTTCAAAAATCACATTCTGTACTCCCGACAAGGATGTAAAAGAAAAAATCGTTGAGAAATCGGGGGCGGCATATGGGACTCCTATAACTTGAGGGGATTTTCGTACGCTTTTCAGGTAATTTCCCTTTTATTTTGTTGTTATAAGTTGAACGCACTTTTGGATTCATTTTCACTTCAACTTATCCACATTATTGCTTTAAATTTTGTAGATTTGATTGTTTGAAACTTTGCCATACTTATGGTCCAAAAACTATGTGAGGGTGTGGATGGAGAACCCTTAGTTATAGCCACGGATTTGCAGTTGGGACACCAACTTAAATATGTCCCATCATAAGCTGAAAAGTGGTATTTTTGCTCAAAAATCAGTACGTGTTTGTTCCAATTTTAATAAACTTACTGAATTTTTATTACGAATTGGTTGGACTTACATATGCAACACCGATTTTGTCGGATGCAGGCTCTTGTCCACCCAATTACTCTAGCCAAGACAGAAAAGATGGCGTCTTACTGGAATGTCATGTTTGATGATGTTGAGGCTGGTAGGATGCAACACCGAAGGACGAAAGTAAAGGTGTTGCAGATGCTGATCATGACTCCGAGGCAACTCCTTTATTCGAACCGAAAGGGAAGGCGAAGATAGGATACCATGCACACGTGGGAGCATTGCCATCATCATCCTAGTCAGTAGTGAGTATTTAAATCCCTTTAAATTGTGGTTTCAATTTATACACTTGTACTGTTTCTAAACAGAAATCAGTTTCGGTGGAGTTATGATATGAAATCACCGTTTTTTATATGCAGGAGTATGAGTTTGTTTTTAAGCAACAGTTTGAAGAATTTTCATCGATGATGGATATTCGGTTAAGGATAGTTATAGAGGAATTAGAGGGGGAGTGGTGTGCCCGCATGGAGTTGGCTACCGAGCTTGAGCGCCTCCGAGGCGATGCAACTGTAAAATTGTTTGACAAGCCCCCCTGATAAGTCGGTAGGGTCAGGGTGGGACACAAATAATGTCCCCGAGGATGAAAAGGTCGACAATTCTTCTGATAAGTCGGTAGGGTTCCACCGGGTAATGAAGATCTCACCGCACCTTCCCCTCAACCTAAAACCTTTATTGGCGAAGGGAAGTCACCTCGAGTAAAAGACATAGTCGAAGTGACAACCCTTGCAGTGAATTTACCTACTTTTGATGCTGTCGATCCATCTAATTTGGGAGCCCCTTCTTGTTAAAGGAATGCTGTTGAAGCATAAAGTAATGCAGCTAGTGCACCTATTCACCCCTATCGAATCCTATAAAAGAAGGAAAGTTGGCAATGGTCATTCCGCCTAGGATTTTGTTGTTGCCCTAGATCTTATGCGGATCATCTCAAAGCTAGATGTGGAGGTTTTTATCAGCGTCTTGATGCATTGGGTGGGGTTGCCGAGGTAAGTTCACTTTCAGTTGTCATTCAAATAATTAAACATGAACTTGATGTCATATATCTGTAACAACTTGTGGTTTTTTTTGTGTACCAGCGATATGCTGAACCTATACGGTTTGGCTATTATTGGTCAGTTTTTTTTTATCACACTCTTCCAGTCCAAAGGTACTCTGAATAACAATGTAAGTAATTGTTCTTCATTTGTAACTTGTTTCTATTTACCACATTATAAACAAGTACAAGAGTTTAATTTTGGCTTTTACAATGCATTTGACGTTGGATTTAACACATCAACGTCGACTTTTACCTTCTGAGGAAGCGATCGATAAAGCATCCTACATATTTCAGGGTGCGGTGGATAACTGCTGACTTTTATGTCTAGCTAAGTGTTATGTCATTATTGTTACTGTAAAACCCTGTCCTTATTTTTACATATTTTGTAATATAATTGAACGTATGAAATTACCAAATTAACCTTGAAGCATGAACGTTGACTTTACATTTCGAAACATCAAACGTTTTTAAGATATTTCACATTTCGTCTTTAGTGGCCTTAATTTATGAGCCAATGAGACCCATTTTGGATCCTTGTCCCCTTGTTCCTCCCCCTACTTGTGAGTCACCTTTCCCCTTTTTGCATTTTCTGTCAAAACGCACACACACACTCTCTATGTACAAACTCTCTCCCTCACCTCTTGGCCCTCTCTCAAACCAACCCTCCTAGAGGGTTTTCACTCAAACAAATCACAAAACAATAACCATGGCACCACCACTATCACCCCTGTGAACTCAAAATCGAAAGAAAACCCTTCAAACTCTTCCAAGCTTGCAACACATTGCATTCACTGTTCACTAAGTTTTTCGATGAGTTTTCACATTCTTCGGTGAAGGTAAGCCTCAAACCTCATCCAAAAGTTGTAGATCATGTTTTGGTGTATGTTTAGAAGTAGTTTTGAGAAGTTTTGGTGATGTTTGGACGTAGGAAACTCACGGGGAAAGCTTCCTTAATTTTCAGGCGAGGACCGCCACTTTCGAGGCATTTTCGACCAAATCACGACAAGTTAGCCTTTGAGAAAGGTACCATTCTCTTCATCTAATTGAGAAGTAAGATTTTTGTTTTTGAATCACTCAATTTTGTTGAGTATTGAAAAAGTTATGAACGTTTAACGTTTAAAGTTCTACACATTCATAACTACATTTTGGCTTTTGAATCACTCAATTTGGACTTGTATTGAGCTGGGAATGGGCTCTTGAAGTTGGCAAAAAAGTCTGGGATTTTTCTAGAAATTTGAAGGCCGGCGTGTGGAGCACATGCACCTCCGTTGCCATCCACGATGGTGACCACAGTGGTGCCGGCGACTAATCTCACCGCGTGCGATGGCGCCTGGCCTCTTTGGCCGCCCCCCCAATGATGGCACATAGGGGAACCCGAGGTCCACTCTTAGGTTTTTCAACGTCCTGAATTTGTTTACAACATCCGTTTTCTCAAAGTCAATCGTTTAAGTAGAGTTTTATTAATTGGTTCCTTTATGTGCTTAGGTGCATTTGTTAGTAACATTTCCGTCCTCCCTAGTCGAACGACTCTTTGGCGACGGAGTATCTGTGAGTGGATCCCTTATAAAATGCATGATTTTATTTTTAGAAATGCATACATGAAAATTATGATTTTATGACTATGTTTTATTAAACGTTCATGAGTAAATCGGGTTTACGCTTTATGAAATATCATGCTTTATTGAATTTATGTTTACTGAGATATTTATGAACATGGATTTATGATATTATGTTTGAGCTATTAAGCTCCGATGAGATATACTTTGGAAAAATTATGTTCATGATTTTCTGTGCTTAGTTAGTGGATATTGATATTTATATATGCCATCGAGCGAGCGATGTAGTGCCATCGAGCGAGCGATGTAATGCCATCGAGCTGGCAATGCAGTGCCTTCGGGTAGAAGATATTTATATATGCCATCAGGCGGGCAATGTAGTGCTTTCGAGCAGAAGATATTTATATATGCCTTCGGGCGGCCAATGTAATGCCTTCGGACGATTGTAATACCACTACTAAGCACACTATATATGTTGTATGTTTTAAGAAGGTTTTATGGCATGCTTGGATTTTCGGAAAACCTATTACTTATTATTCTATATGAGTTTTCTTAAGCTGGGGGTTAGTATGTTAAAGAATAACTATTTTAGTATTAGATACACACACACACACACACACACACACACACACACACACACACACACACACACACACACAAACACACATACTTGGTCCATTCATGTTTTATTTTGTGCGGCCTCATGACCTAGGAATGAGGCATACAACCTGAGCTACGAGGCATTGCCATATCAGTGAATTTGTGTCCTCCTCTCTGCGTAAGACATCTCTTGTAATCACACTTTCTAATACTCATTCAGCTTGTATTTCGAATTAGCAGCATGCTCTGAGCATGTCATGCATTATCACTTTTAATTTGTTGGTAGTTGAATATTATATTTTATTAAGGTTTGTAATTGATTACTATTTTGTGTCGTTACGCTCGAAATTTATATGCCTGTTTCACATGTTCTCGGCATATGCATTCTTTAAATGGCTTGCGTCACCCTCGGGTATCAACCAACATATGGCCATCCCATTGTTATTCAGACACCGGAATTGGTGCCTATTAGATTGGTATCAGAGCATACTTAGGATTTTATTCTTTCCACTTGGTAGTCATAATCCTTCATGCAACCACAAATTTTCATCTTTCTAAATCTTGTTTGCTTCTTATCAGAATCATGGATACTTATGATGGGAATGTGCCTTGCCGGCCTCGTTCTAGTTTGATGGGTGGAAAGCAACAATTGACCTCCACTCTACAACATGTTTTCCCTAGGGACAGGGGCCATAGTCATACTTACATGGAAATTGCTCAGAGTTAGGGTGTTACTGAGCTAAATGTAGTTATGCCTGTGAGGAGGCCGAGGATTGGCTCGAGAAAATGGAAGACACTCTAGAATGTATGTCCTGCCCAGAGGCTGAATGGGCAAAAACCACAGGTTACTTTCTCCAGGGTAATGCGAGATTTTGGTGGAAATCAATGAATGACTCTCGGCTACCTAACTCGATGATGACTTGGGCTACTTTCAGGAGACTCTTTGGCAAACAATTTTTGAGCCCCGAGTACCAGTTGAGAAAGTGACAGGAATTCTTGAGTTTTCATGAAGGCAACTTAACGATTATGGAGCTGGATAATACTTTTCGGCGATTGGTGAGACACCACCTCCATGTCTATGGGAACCCTCAGGAGATAATAGTATAAATTGAAATTGCTTCGAATGATGACATCTGCAAACTCTTCGCACCATAAACTTATGCATCATATGAATAGATTATTCAAGCAGCTTTGAGGATTGAACAGTCGCGTTGGAATATAGTTAACCAGAATTAGCCTCGAAATCAGAATTAGCAGGGTCGAGGTTTCAGATCTCGAAGCATGATGGAGCCTTTTACTCATTTTCATTCAAACGCTAGGGCTAAGGTTCGGGACCTTTTTGTAAGGGATCTGGCAATGAGATAGCGAAATAGTCATTCAATCACTTTAATCCAGCGGTCATAGTTTGTGCCTATTGTGGTAGGCATCATTGGGGAGAATGCATTGCAAATGCAGTCTCATGCTTCAAGTGTGATGGCATAGGACACTATGTCCGTGATTGCCCTTCTGGGCACCCAGCAGACAATTATACTTCTGGTTCAGGTTATGGTGGAAGTAGTAGTTCGGGTACTCAGAATCTTGTTTAGAGACAACCATAGTATTTTGGTGCAGCTTCTGGCAGTCGTGCTCAGGGTAACCGAGCAAGTTGCAATCATCAGGGTGCTAGGACTTGTGGAGGTCATAGCTTTGGTTTAGGACGACAAGCCACGAACGTATCAATGCCATGTCTCAACGAAAGGCGGAGTAGGATCCCAGAGTAATCACGAGTATGTTACTTGCTTTTGGCCATTGGGCTCGTGTTTCAATTGTTCCAGGTGCTACATATTCATTCATATCTCCACAATTTGCACGGGTTGTGAACCCGCAACCTACATCGCTTGAGTTTGATATGTTTATAGAATTACCTCCTGGAGATTTATTTTATGTGTAATGGGCATTTAGGGATTGCCCAATTATAGTTGAAAGGGAACTTATGAGGGCCAATTTGATTCTTTTTAAATTAATGGAGTTCGATATCATTTTGGGAATGGATTGGCTATCCAAGCACAATGTGTATGTCAGTTGTAGAGATAAATTGTTGACATTTGATCGACCTGGACGACCAGTAATCCAGTTTCAGGGTAAGTGAAGGATTCTTCAAAATATTATTATTTCCATCATCAGGACGACGAAGTTATTGCAAGAGGGTTACGTGGGATTCTTAGCTTACGTGGTCATGCAAGGTGAACTTTCCCTGTGTGCTGGAGATGTGCCAGTGATGAATGAATTCACCAATGTCTTTCCTAAAGATTTCCTAGGGTTACCACCTGCAAGGGAAGTTTAATTCATCATCGACTTACTTCTTTAGCACCATATCGAATGACACCAGTTAAATTGAGGGAGTTAAAGATTCAACTTAAGGAGCTTGTGGATAAAGGCTATATCCAACCCACCATGTCTCCCTAGGGCGATCCTGTACTATTTGTGAGGAAGAATGATGGGTCAATGAGACTCTGCATCGACAATAGACAACTTAATCGGGTGACAGTGAAGAACCGTTATCCCCTACCTTGTATTTATGACTTGTTTGATCAACTAAGGGGTGCTTAGGTATTTTCAAAGATCGATCTTCGTTCAAGTTACCATCAGCTGTTGATCCAGAATGAAGATGTACTGAATACCACTTTTCGCACTCGGTATGGACACTATTAATTCTGTGTCATGCCTTTTGGATTAACGAATGAACCTGCAACATTCATGGATTTGATGAATAAAGTTTTCAGATTGTATCTTGACCGGTTTGTAATTGTATTTATTGATGACGTCTTGATCTACTTTAAGAGCAATGCCGAGCATACGAAACATCTGAAGTTAGTGTTGGAAAAGTTGAGGAAGCATCAGCTGTATGCGAAGTTTAGTAAGTGTCAATTTTGGCTAGACCTGATTAGTTTCCTCGGGCATGTGGTTTCCCCTGAGGGAATTTACATGGACCCTCAGAAGATTTCTACAGTGTTCATGTGGGAATGACCGAAGAATGTCACAGAAGTAAGGAGTTTTCTTGGGCTAGCTGGTTATTACCAAAACTTGTGCATGATTTCTTGGTGATTACTTTGCCTCTTACTAAATTGACCCAGAAGGGAGTCAAATTCAAGTGGGATGAAAACTGTGAATGGAGTTTCCAGGAGCTTAAACATCATCTTACTCATGCCATAGTCTTTGCTCTTCTAGATGATGACGGTGAGTTTGAAATCTATAGTGATGTATCCTTGTCAAGCTTAGGTTGTGTTCTGATGTAGCATAGGAAAGTCATCGCCTATGTTTCCAGACAACTCAAAACTCATAAGAAAAATTACCCTACTCATGATTTGGAATTTAAAGTAATAGTTTTCGCTTTAAAAATCTGGCAACATTACTTATATGGCAGAAGTGCCTCGTCTTTACGGATCACAAGAGCCTGAAATACGTCTTCACCCAAAAGGAGTTGAACTTGAGATAAAGAAGGTGGATGAAACTCATTAGTGACTACGATTGCACAATTGAGTATCATCCTGGTCATGCAAATGTCGTAGTAGACGTTCTTAGTCGAAAATCTTATGGATAGCTTGCCTCCCTTTAAACTATCCATGTTTGCTATAGTTTTCTCTTAGAGGAACTAGCGTTACAGTAACGCCAAATCCCCAGGGAGCATTGTTGGCGCACTTCCAAATTAGGCATGTTTTAGTGGATTTGGTTCGAAAAGCTTAAGAGTGCAAGCAGCATTATACAGACCTAAAAGAACAAGTGCATAATGGTTTGAAGTGAGATTTGAGGATCCGGAAAGATGGAGCCTTGATGATAGGGAATAGATTATTCATGCTTAAAAACAATGAAGTTGTGAAAAAGGAAATTCTTGATGAAGCTCACATCTCGGCGTATGCTATGCACCGGGAAGTACTAAGTTGTATCACACTATTCGTCCATTCTACTATTGGTATGGGATGAAATAGGATGTTACAGAGTATGTGAAAAGATGTATAATTTGCCAGCAAGTGAAAAGTGGATAGACAGAGACCAGAAGAGTTAATGTAGTATTTCCCTATACCAGCTTCGAAGTGGAGAATATCACTTTGGATTTTGTGTATGGATTACCAAGCATGGGATCAAGGTTTAATGTCATTTGGGTGATTGTGGATAGGTTCACTAAGACTGCTCATTTCTTACCAGTTCGACAAAATTACACATTGGAGAAGCTACCACAGTTGTTCATTGATAATATTGTTAAACTTCCCGGTGTACCCGTCACCATTGTTTTAGATAGAGATCCAAGATTAACCTCTAGATTTTGGAGAGCTTTCCATGACACCATGATTACTCAGCTTTTATACAACATTGCCTATCACCAACAGACTGATGGTTAATCTGAGAGGACGATCAAAGCTTTAGAGAACATGCTGAAGGTGTGTGTTCTCCAATGGAAGGGTAGTTGGGGTAATTATTCGCCATTGATCGAGTTTGCCTACATAACAGTTACCACTCCAACATCGACATGACACCTTTTTGAAGCACTGTATGGAAGGGTATGCCAGACACCACTGTGCTGGACTGAGATTAGTGAGTAAGTGTTAGTGGGGCCAGTCGACACCACTAATGCTAACATCCAGTTAATAAAGAGGAATTTGAAGACGGCGCAAGATAGACAGAAGAGCATCGATGACTGACATGCTAGGGATCATGAGTATGAGATTGGTGATTTTCTCTTTTTAAAGTTGTTGCCCTAGAAGGGTAAGGTTCGTTTTGGTAAGCGAGGGAAGTTGAGTCATCAATATGTCGGGCCCTGCAGAATCACAAAGAGAATTGGCACGGTTGCTTATAGATTGGAGTTACCACCAATGTTGTCACAAATACACGATGTATTTCATGTTTCCATGCTTCGGAAGTACGTACCTGATCCATCTCACATTTTGCAGCTGCAACCGTTAGAAGTGAGTCAAGACATACGTTATATTGAGGAGCTAGAGGCGATTATTGATCGATAGGATAAAATACTGAGAAACAAGTTTATCCAATTAGTAAAGGTGCTGTAGAGGAACCACATAGTTGGAAAAACAATGTGGCAAATGGAAGAACTGATGAGGAGTTAGTATCTGTACCTGTTTACTTAAGGTTGTAAATTTCAGGGATGACGTTCTCTTAAGAGCGTAGATTGTGAAACCCTGTCCTTATTTTTACGTATTTTGTAATAATATCAAATGTATGAAATTACCAAATTGCCCTTGAAGCATGAATGTTGACTTTACGTTTCGAAACGTCGAACATTTTTTGGATATTTTATGTTTCATCTTTAATGGCCTTAATTTACGAGCCAATGGGACCCACTTTGGATCCTTTTTCCTCATCTACCCGTGAATCCCTCTTCCCCTTTTTGCATTTTCTATCAAAACACACCATCTCTACAAACACTTTCTCTTACCTCTCAACTCTCTCTCAAACCAACCCTCCTAGAGGGTTTTCACTGAAATAAATCACACAACAACCATGGCACCACCACCTTTACCCTTGTGAACTCAAAATCGAAAGAGAACCCTTCAAACTCTTTTAAACTTGTTGCACAGTGCATTCATTGTTCATTGAGTTTACCAACAAGTTTTCACATTCTCCGATAAGGTAAGCCTTGAATTTCATCCAAAAGTTATAGATTGTGTCTTGGTGTATGTTTAGAAGTAGTTTTGAGAAGTTTTGGTGATGTTTGGATGTAGGAAACTCATGGGGAAAGCTTTTCCAGGTTTTAGGCGAGGACTACCACTTTCGAGGCATTTTTCAACCAAACCACAGCGAGTTAGCCATCAAAAAAGGTACCATTCCCTTAGTCCTGTTGAGAAGTATGATTTTTGATTTTGAATCACTCGATTTCGTTGAGCATTGAAGAAGTTATGAACGTTTAAAATTTGCCTAGTTTCCGGCAAGTTCTCCATATTCCCACGGACTAGCCAACTTTTAGGCAATTTTTCGGCCAACTTCAGCATCCACTCGGTCCTAACTCTCCACATTCCTAACTACATTCTGTCTTTTGAATCATTTGATTTGGACTTGTATCGAGCTCAGAATAAGTTGTTGAAGTTGAGGTAAAAATTTGGGATTTTTCCAGAAATTTTAAGGTAGGCGCATAAAGGCTGCCATGGTCGGCGTGTGGAGCACATGCGCCTCCACTGGATATACTATGCTCTGTCCCCATCTACAATGGCGACCACAGCAATGCTGGCAAATTTTTCGGCTATTAATCTTGAAGCGTGCGGTGGCAAGTGGCCTCCCGAGCTGCCACTAAGTGGCGACGCGTAGAGGAACACGAGGTCCCTCCTTAGGTTTTTCGACGTCCTGAATCCATTTACGATGTTTGTTTTTCCAAATTCAATCATTTAAGTGGAGTTCTATTAATTGATCCTTTTATGTGCTTAGGTGCATTTGTTAGTGATGTTTTCATCCTCCCTAGTCGAACGACTATTCGGTAGTGAAGTATCTGTGAGTGGACTCCTTCTAAAATGCATGATTTTATTATTAGAAATGCATACATGAAAAACATGATATTATGATTACGTTTTATGAAACGTTTATGAGTAAATCGGGTTTACGCTTTATGAAATATCATACTTTATCGAATTAATGTTTATGAAGACATTTAAGAACATGGACTTATGATATGATGTTTGAGTTATTGAGCTCCGATGAGATATATTTTGGAAAGATTATGTTCATGATTTTCTATGCTTACTTAGTGGATATTCATATTTATATATGCCTTCGGACGGGCAATTAGTGCCTTCGGGTGGAAGATATTTATATATGCCATCGTGCGGGCGATGTAGTGACTTCATGCAATTGTGATACCACTACTACGCAGACTATATATGATATATATTTTACGAAGGTTTTATGGAATGTTAGGGTTTTCTAAAAACCTATTGCTTATTATGCTATAGTTTACGAAGGTTTCATATCAATGAATTTGTGTCCTCCTCTCTGTGTAGGACATCTCTTGTAATCGCACTTTCTAATATTCCTTCTGCTTGTATTTTGAATTAGTAGTATTCTCTAAACATGTCATGCATTATCACTTTTAATTTGTTGGCAGTTGAATTATTAAGGTTTGTACTTGATTACTATTTTGCGTTGTTATGCGCGAAATTTATATGCATGTTTCACATTTTCTCGACATATGCATTGGTTAAATGGCTTGCAGAACCCTTGGGTGTCGGCCAGCACGTGGCCGTCCCATTGTCCTTCGGATATCGAGATCGGGTGCGTCAGTTACCCTCTATTTCATGCACTTATATTCGTATTGCATCCTATTTACAAATTGGCAGACATGTCATCGGTTTTTATTTTATGTGAGAAAATATAAAATGTGTTGCAACGCATAGATGCAGGAAAAAATGAAACTGGAATATGCACAATTTGAGACCCTTGGTGGAGGAAATGGTAAGGGCAAGTCCAAGGCAAAAGCAAAAAAAGCTCAAGTTTTTACACCTTCGAAGCACCTGATGAAGGTCATCTCAGCCAATGCAAGTGCGACACCACACATGCGTGCATGGAATTATGTGGACCAAGTATTCATCCCATGTCAAGTGAATGTCGGGCATTGGATGTTGGCTGATGTCCATTTTCTACGTCGCACGATCACGATTTATGATTCACATTCATCAAGGTTGGGGTGGACAAAAATGAAGAAATAACTTGCTCATAGGTGTTTCGTAATACCCCAACTTCTAAAGGTGACTGGATTCCCCACTACGCAAAGTGATTTGAAGCTAATTGCCAAAGCAATGGATAAACCATTTGAGATGTGGCGAATAGAACAACGGTACGTTCCTTTCGTACTTATCTCAAACTTAATTGTAAATGTCTTAAATATCTACGGTGTTGTAACCTAGATGAGTTGTTTTCGGGTAGGGTGGACTACGGAGTTTTGTTACTCAAATTTGTTGACTACCTATCATCGGGCTTGGATATTGACCACGTACAACCTTAGAACATGCCTTTTTTCAGACTCTAGCTTGCCATTGAGTTCACCAGAGGTCATGCATTTGTGTGAATCATTATGTGGACACCATTTATTTCAGTAGTTTTATTGTTATAACCAAACAATTGGGTTACCATTCAAATTGTAATTTGAGTACTTAGTATGTAATTGTAATTTTAGTACACTTTGCCATTGCATTGTTTCAATATTCATTATGTATTCTTACTTTTATTACTTAGCTATTGAGGGTTTTTTCTTTCATTTGTTGCAATTAGCATGTTAGTGTAATTTTAGTACATTTTGCAATGACATGGTTTTAGTATTGAGCATCTAATCTTTATTTTATTACTTAGCAATCAATGGCTTTGTGTTGGCATTTCTACTTCTAAGGTTTCCCGATGCAGCAAGCTGTGTGCATGTCTTGTTGATGGCATGTGCATACATGTCCTTGAACATGAAATGCCCAGTACTAGTTTTTGTATTGTATGTAAAAAAGCAACATCGGAAATGATAGTGGAATTCCATTAATGTACATAGATAACATTGAACTAATTACACATTAAGGTCATTTTTATGACAAACCACACACAGAATGTCAAAATAAAACAAAATTTAAAGGACCCACAAAAGAGTTCACATTATCCCTGGCGAGTGGCCCCAATTGCAAGTGCCTTGTAGTAGTTAACGGTCGCCCATTTACCTTTCACATTCACTTTCATTGCATAGCGGCGAAATATCTCAAACCCCTCATTGAATCCCGACCAAAAGCTTTGTTTGTATTGCTCAGCCAACGCATGATTATACACTTAGGGTAACATGAACTTCTCGATCTCTTTTACCATTAACATCTCAAGTGGTCGACGAGCCCTTTTCAATTTTCGCTTCAAGGGTGCGATGTTCTTCGCATGATCTTCCTCATGTTGAGTAATCCTTTCTGCAATTGTTTCAAGCTCATACGGTTTGAATAAACCTATGTCTTCCATTCGGGGGGAGGTAGGAGGTGAGCATGAGTGGGTAGGGGAAGAAGAAGATTTCTAGGGGAGGTGCGAGGGGAGTAAGGGTAGGAACGGGAAGATGAAGGTTTCATTGCTTAATTGTGATATGGATTTCTTCATTAGAGGGATGCGGGCATGAAGTGTTTTGTGTTTCCTTTTATACACACAAAATCACCAAAATCAAAGGACAACTAAATTCAAAATTAGGCCTTAAATTTTGGTAGTGGTTTGAATTTTCCCTTTGGAAAAATTATGAAAATTTGGTATTTGTAATTTTCATCCACATGCTATGCATTTCCCATGCGCAGTACATACAAGTTTTCCATGCATGTAGTATGCACATCGTATGCATGCATACTATATGCACATAATATGTACAGATTGTCCAGGTATAATTTCTTATAATTTCTTTAGTTCTTTAGTTTTTGTCAAAACTTTCTTAAGCTCTTTTAAGGACAACTGAAAGCATGGTACACTCAATGACAAAAAACAAAAGTGGAAGTTGTCATTAATCCCATCTCATTACAATGAGTGGCAATACATATACATTAAAGTGATCAAAAGTATTATCTTGATGTGCCAATGTCCTAATTTTACAAGAAGAACAGTGGTGCAACAAGTTAAGAAGGTCTCTGTAAGTTTCAACTTTGGAAGACTACACAAAAAAGGGACCTTTACAATTTACAAAAAAGGGTGGCCAAGCCAGGCCTAGAACAAATGCCTACGACTGAGGCTACACTTATCGGTCACGTGTACATCAAGCCAATCCTTGTTACCTTGGGCGTCGCTGTGAAGATTGGCGTACACCCCTAACAACTTAACTCCTCCCTTGTATGCCTTCTTCTTTTTCATTTCTAGCTCCTTAGAGACCCTGAACCGACTAACACTGTTCTCATACGAACAGTGTTTCAGTTTTTGTTTTAGAAGTTTGACCTTGAAGCGGTTCCTTCAAGCTCAAAGTCTGTGGTCGTCCTTGATAAACTTCAACAGCTCAATTCTTGGCCTACCTACCTCTTTTTCCTTTTCAATGTCTACGATCTAAGTTTTGAAAAATACAGCGTGTTCCCCAGCCACTAGGTTTGCCGTATTGAAATCGAAGTTGCTAGAGACTTCGTTCTCGTGGTCGGATTCCCCAGTCGGTATTGTGTAATCAAATATTATTAAACTATTGCAAGTGTGGAGGCTGATTATGTGACAAAGTTTGCAATATGTTGGGGTGTGTGCATGCGCCTGTGTGGAGTTAGTAATTATAACGCCCCAAAATATATTCGGAAGCAAAACATAGTGATAGGACAAAAATAAATTTATGGTTAGTTACAATTGTATTAACCACAATAAATTTCCTTACTTGACAATTATTCAAAAAAATTTATTTCAGTTACTTATGGCTACATCTAACCTCTTTGTTAGACTGCCTACATACCCCTAAGCGGGATCAAGTCATTCATAGTTCACCATCATATTTAAACCGTTTATCACTTAAATATTCAAGTGGCGGACGTTTATGATACTAGATTCAAACAATCAAATCATATCAAATATGAAATCAAAATATCGAATTTAACTTAAAAAGGCAAAGTTGATACACAGGCCACGTGTCATCATAAGCGATGGTTTCCAGCGAACAGAAACCAAAATTTATGACCAACTCTAAAAATTACCAAATTTCATAGGATTGTAGAACACATCATAGGGAATAATTTTCATACCTAGGCCAAAGTCCAATTCAGTCAGAAAAACGCTTGAAACTACCGCGATCCGCCGGAACCCTTAAATGGGTATTCTTCGAATCACTGCCAAATTGAACTCTGACGCCTCAACAAGTGCATGGGTCCTGTTCCTGAGGTTGAGATGAGTCTATTAGTGGTGGTGCTCGATGAAATTAACTTAAGGAATGGTGGATCGTCGCCAAAGAGCCATCTCACCCACCGATGCTGTTCTTCGTGAAAACGAGGCCAAAACATCTCAATTTTCTACTGAAATGGGATAGTGGAGGTAGGGGTGGAGTGGGAAAGTGGTGGTTAAGTGGAATTCATTGCAAAAAAGACGAAAATCGCTGAAAATATTACCGGGTCAAAATCGAGTCATTAGGTTGAGGGGTCTGGGATCGGGTTTGCTGGTCTCTCTTCTATTTCCTTCTCTCCTCTTCCCCCAGTTACAGCCACACATGTGGCTTTTCTGCCCCAGATGAGTACTCCAGCAAAGCTGGAATCTTCTAGATTAATGGTCAAATAACCATTTTACCCTTGTCTTTGGTCGTTCATAACTCCTTTGTTAAAATACGGTTTTGCCAACAGTTTTCACCTACACGTTCGTGGGATTGAGTTTTATCCAACTATTCCAAGAAATATGGCGAAACATATAAGAATAAAGTACGTCCTCGTATAATTTTGTTTAGCCAACTAGGGCCATTTACATCTTTTTAACTTATTTAAAAAAATATACTCCGTGAATATAAATGTGTTATAACCATGAATACTACACAAAATACTTAATTTAATAATAGAATCCAAGAAAGGGATTTCACATTTCCCTTCATTTGAATTTTATCACTCAATCATATATCTAAAAATAAACATGGTATTATAGTAATGTGAAATGTTGTCGTTTAATAGGTGAACAAAGACATGATTGCCTATCAAAAAGGCAAAAAATTGGTACCAACAAATTGTTCTAGTTCCCTAGATAAATGATGGATACATGGCACCAAAAATACATTGGTGGGATACATTCCCCAATTTTTTTTAAAAAAAATGCATGATAAAGAGCAATTCGCTTTGGGATTCTCTTCAAGAATTGGCGCCAAATGGGATGATACTTACTCCATTATTTTAAGATTTTTTTTATTGGAAAATGCACCATCCTCATAGTTGTGTAAATCCCAAGCTAAAAATTGGAAATTGGTTAACAAATTTTAGCTTCCATGGTTTGTTTGTAAATGTATTAGTTGGCTTCATAACCTTATTTATAAGACAAGGCAGATGAGTTGTACATATGTTGAACATGACCTCATATTTATGTCTTGTCCTAACCTACTTGAGGTGTGGATTCCATGTAAATGTGTAAGATGTCTTTTCTTCTTATGTCAACTCATAAATGTTGAATAATAATATGTTACAAAAACAAAAGGGGGTTTTAATTAAGGTTTTATTTGGCCACTTAATTTGACTTAATGGATTTTCACCCACATCATGGTAGCCTTGTATAAATATCCTTCTTCACACAGACCCCATCCCATTTGGTGTGGGTTATAAACATGAAAACTGAACATCCTTCTTATATGCACAATATGCACAACTCAATGCATGCACAGTATATGCATAACACATTCACAAGGAGCTGCTTCTACCATTTAAAACAAAACACTTTAATCCAAAAATACCATGACATGCAGAATACATGCACATTATAGGCACACCCCATGCAATGGAAACAAACATATGGTGTTGGGATATTAACAAGTTCCCTGGAAGTCCGTTGGTTTGCAAATAAGCAAGTTGGAATGCGTGTTTGTAGGGAAATTGCTCAAGATCGAATTTTGGGCAATTGCAAGTCTTGTATATCGACCACGGCTTCATCGTCCACGTGGTACACATGAAACTTGGTGTCGCTTAGTTTATGGACATATATGGGCCTTGCATCTTGTACCCTTTTTCTTAATTTTTTTCACCAAGACCGTGGCACAATTGCTCAAGATCGAATTTTGGGCAATTGCAAGTCTTGTATATCGACCACGGCTTCACCGTCCACGTGGTACACATGAAACTTGGTGTCGCTTAGTTTATGGACATATATGGGCCTTGCATCTTGTACCCTTTTTCTTAATTTTTTTCACCAAGATCGTGGCACAACGTGATAATGGTCACGCTTTATATCCCACCTTTGACGACACCATTTTTTCAACACCGCCCTAATGAAATCGATCAAGTAAAGTATAAGCAGTCCCCTCGCAAAGCGCAACATTGCATTAATGCTCTTGGAAATGTTAGTGGTCATTACGTTGTATCTCTTCCTATTATTTGAGGCTTCAACCACTTCTCCACACCCACATCATTTAGGTACTTTGCTACCAAGTCTTTGACCTTGACGAAGTGCGTGTCAAACTCGGCATTGTAATAGGATTTCGCTACCTTGTGGTAGCTATAGAAAAAGTTGTCATTCTTTTTTAGGAGAAACTTTGTCTTAATGCACCAATTGTGAAGAAGAAGTACAAAGAACGATGGTCTCTATCGGTTAGAATGGCTGTCTTGTTGCTCGGATTTAGCATCTCAAATTCGATATAATAGGTGGGAAGATTGGCATATAAGTCCTCAGGTGAGTTTCATCTTGATGTCGATGCCACTCCTTTAGCCCAATATGCTAACTTATAACTAACTATGACCCCAAGAGTGGTTTTAACATTGCCCACAACATCTTTGGCGTTGTACACAGTATCAGGATCATTGAACTTTTCCCTCATCATGTGACCAATAAGCAATGCATTACCTTGCAGGTGACGGTCCTTCAACAAAGCCAAATTACACCAGTGGGAAACTTCATCTTTGGCAATCCTAAACCCCCACCACCTTTTCGATGTACGGAAATCCACCATGGACACCGAGCATCCTTACACTTGACAATGAGACGCCCATTCGAAGATGAATCGACCATGTACTAAAAATTTCCTTTAATCACTTTCAATTGAAGCCTTTATAACAGATCTTGTCGACAAAAAAGTGACCCCTTTTCAAATATGGCTGTCAATTCGCGTTTCCCTCATCACCATAACTTAGGTTTTTCATGTAAGCATAAGAATTGGAGGAAGATTTATATGTGTCTTCCACAATCGTACTTCTCTTGTTCCGATTTTTGACACGTACACCTCCATTTGGTTGTACCTCATTACTTTCAGCCATGGACATGACATTTTCAGTTGAAAACTAGTCATGATAGTTGAATCAAATCCGTATTGCCACGAAACAAAGTCCACCATGGTAACCCAATTTATGTCACCGCTATCTTCAAAAGGCACCTCTGTAGTACCCAAAACCCTTTGTTTGGTAGCTAAAGTACTCGTTACTTCAAACATTGCATTAGAGCATAGAGGCACCTTAGTGGGAGGTAGGTTCATCTTGTCAGGGATATCGAGCATTGATACATATATAGGTGTCACCTTCGTAGAAATAATTGCCAAGCTATACTCCAAAAATACCACATGTCACTATCATTCCCAATGAACATAAGTTTGTTTGCATGGAACCCCAATGGAAGTGAGTAGACAAGAGTAACCATGTCAACGCCACAACACGCGATATTCAAAACAATCTCCAAAAACTCTAGCATTTTTATGGATTTAGACACAACAACTCCTTTTTCTTCACCACCTACATACTTCTTTTCCTTATCGATTATAACCCACCTCCCATAATGAAAAAATCATTGTAGGTACTTCCCCATTGTTTTTTTTTTCTTTTTTTTTTTTTGAACAAACCTGAAATTACACATAACATAAGTGCATCAGAACTAGTAAATATTCGCATTTGTCATATTAAAGTACAGACATGCCCATATGCACATTGTATGCACACCACGGAAAAAAATTGGTCAAATATCTGAAATACAACACTTCAAACAGAAAGCGTAACATACCCACCATATCCATAAATCATTGATATAGAAACTTAGAAATAAACACCCTACCTTAGTATCTCGAAAACTGAGCAGATGGACGGGCTGCTGAAATGTGCCTGTCGAACCTTCAGTCACCGGAAAAGATGGAATTTCAGTCGCCAGAAGAATTTCTTTTGTTTGGCAATGGAAGAACTTGTTATGCTAACACAGAAACAAGAGAGGGAAAAATGGAAGGAAAAAGGCAAACCTTGGAACAATGTGCTATGGGCCTAGGGATTATCTTAACTACCTCACTTTTATGTCTCGTCACCTTTATTGTCAACTTGGGTTCCCTCCAAAATCGAAAAACAATTTAGAAAAAGAAGGAAACCTGCAAAGGTCCCTCAATAATAATAATAATATACTATAAAGGTAATGAGTTTTAGTTGAGGTCTTGTTTGGGTACTTCGTGGTTTGTAACCTTGTATATAAGCTAAGGAGGGGAAAACATTTTTCTTCCCACAAATTGGAACCAACTTTCAAGTTGAGGCAAAACAGGATTGTTAGGGATTCCTACAAATTTTGTAGGTCACATGTATCAAATCCTCACCACAAAAACACTTTCAACATATTCCCTCTTTTACCCAAATGTTTTGATCCACATCATGCTAAAAAGGCATTCCACTTCTCAGATAACCAAAACAATTCACAACACATACATGTTCAAGTTGAGGCATGAAACTGAGGATTTTAACCCTAAGTTGAAGGAGTGGTACAACCTCATTTTGCTAACTATTATACGATGATAAGAGTATTGTGGAATGTATTTACTAACTATTATATGATAATAAATATAAAGACTACGTGCGTTTGTTATTTGTGCAGCCTACCATGTCCTAAAGTACCTTAACGTGAAGAGTATGAAATATGTAAATGGTAAATATGAACTATATACATTGTACATACGACATGTAGATGACATAAACACTATATCATGGTGCATAAGTCATGCAAAGGATATGCACATGTCATGCACATGCGATGCACATGACTTGCACATAAAATATACACTATACGCACATGGTATGCATACAATTAGAGATTGGGCAGGTAGTTACTTCTACCATTTATAAGACACCATTTATCGCATGCTACTCATATAGTGGATAGAATTACAACATAATCCTTAACGATCACATATATCACAATATCAAAATTTGTTAACCAAAATAATCATATCATATGTAATGGCAGTAGTTTGTACTTTACAATTCACAAAGTCAAAATGTATACATATAAACCAAAACATTGACATAAGACTGCTGCAACAACCCCAATATGTCTACCTCAACCACATAACAGAAGACGATGATGGATGGTTAGATATCGACAAACCCAACTAAGCAAACAGCAAAAGCCACTTCAATAACTTTGTTGAAATCCACTCTCAAAAATGTAATATCATCAATGCGAACAAGAAAGAACTCAAATATTTTACTTCGAATCCTTCACAAGCCAGTCAATGTTCATAGAAGTTCTTGGAAGATATTATGAACCAACAAACTTCCCTATCGGTGATGGATTTATGATCCCTGGATGACAAATTATGTTGCTCAACACATGATTACTATGTAGAACTAACACAATTCGTAAGTAAAACAAACATATTCATATGTAAAAAATAACACAAACATCGATATGTTCAAAGAAAACCACCACATATGGGCAACCGTATTCCTTACAAAGTATGAAAATGTTCGTTTATATTTCTTATGACAAGCCCTCTTTAGACAGAGTTTCCTTTTTGCCAATCTTGTTACGTAGTACCAGCAGCAGAATACCATTTAACGATGCCTTACTTAAGAGGTCATGAATTTTTCTTCTTCAGACTTGCAGGTTATCATAATTAGCAGCATCCACAACATAACTGCAACATGAAAAAAAATGACAAATTCAATAGAACATAAAGTTGCTTTCGAAAGATAAAACATGTGAAAGACTGGCAATCATATCACTGCATATGTAAACAAAAGACTAATAAATCTAGTGTCTCACCAGCAATAACGACATGTTTACTGTCATGGTTGGGAAACCAAAAAAATAAATAAAAATCAAATCCTATGCCTAGAAAAATGTACAAGTAAGCACAAAAGTACACAATAGATGAAACTACACGACAATATCTTTCCCGCATGATTCGAAACCTGGGTTAACCACCAAGATCCCACAACTTTATTGTTGGCATTCCCTTTTCTTACTTTCTTCATCCAACCTGTACATAAAAAAGATTGCATCAATTAAGATAACTGTGGCAACGTAAATGCCTTAAGTGAGATCGCTTGTGCATGTCGTGTGCATTTCGTGTACAATTTTTTACATATTGAACTAAGACTTGTAATTCACAAATATTTTCAAACTAACACCGATTCGAGATCAAATTCACAAACATTTGCAAGTTCATAACAAAATGAACAAATATTAAGCATTCTGTAACAAACTAACAAAGCCAAATCCACCAACACAACTCCATGAATCTTCAATACCCTAAAAAAAAACTAAAACGCAAAACTCTAAGATCAAAACCCATAGTCAAAAATAACAAAACCCACAAACAATAAAAATTTCCATAACACATTCCCTACCACTTTCTTCGACTTCCTATCTCTGGAAATCTAAAAAACTAATTGAAGAAACAAGTAATTAGTTGCAGAAATAGAGACAATAACCGAGTTAGAGAGAGAGAGAGAGAGAGAGAGAGAGAGAGAGAGAGAGAGAGAGAGAGAGAGAGAGAGACTGGATGGTTGTGGAAATATAGCTTCCAAAGTTTCACTCATTAGAAAAAATGGAACTTTCCGGCCAAAATGGAAAATCTGGTACAAAAGTTATATTTTTAAGGATTGAACACTGATGCATACGAGAAACCCTCATTTCAAAGCATTACTCTTGACTTCCCTTTCTTCAAAATCGAAGCTCAGAGATCGAAGCTCAACCTAGAAACCTAGAGCTCACAGAGCTCTCCCGGCATGCCTCTCTTCCAAATGACAAAAATGATGAAATGACATGAGGGTTTTTGTATTTATATGTGGGTATTTTAGTAATTTTGGTTTTGTGCATGGTGTGCATGAATTGTGAATAGCCGGTTTGTCCTATTTCTATCCCAAGATTAAGAAAATGTCATATTTTTGTCTATTTCCCCAGATAGTTTGTTAGTTTGCTAATTTACAAACTTCGTTTTCAAAACATATCATTATAGTTCTTCTCTGTTTCGTTTTGGTAGTCTAAGTCTTTGTTTTATGTCTGTTTAGTCTTCTGGTGTATGAATATTTGATGCCGTGCTGCAATTTGATGTATCTAATAGACGTTGTTCGTTATAGTCTTTGTTCTTGATGCCTGTCTGGGAAGCAGCGGCGAGGCCCCTGTAATAAGACGTAATTTCAATATAACTAACCCGGATTCATTATAACGAGAGAAATGAAGACTTCAGGTCTTTTAGTATTTGATTAGTAACATTAGTTTCATCCTTTCAGTTCTTAGAACTTTTATTTTAGTACTCTCACCCTTCTCACAACTCACGTTTCCAACTCCTCCAAAACCACAAATTTCCTTCCAATTTCCAAAAAATATTCAGATACGATGGAATTTGTTGTGCCATTCCCCCGTCTAGTTATTGCATTTTCAGTGGCGTTGGTCTTGGCTCTGACAGTCTTCGCCCAAGTCGGTTCCCTTTGCACCGCCAACACTATTGCTAGCTTGTCCCCTTGCATGAGTTTTCTCACTAATAGCAGTGTCAATGGTACATCACCAACCGCAGACTGCTGCTGTTCGCTAAAATCCGTCACAAGTACTAGCAGGGACTTGTTTGTGTCTCCTTGTGACTGGAAGTATTCCATTCCAATTGCCAGTCAACCGGACTCTAGCCATCTCTATACCTCGCGCCTGCAACCTACCCGGCGTCCCGCTCCAATGCCAAGGTAAATTTAAAACTTTTGTTCAATATTTTCAACATGATTAATTATGTGTATTTTGTCGATATGAATGCTAACATGTACATGTGATCAATGGGCAGCCGCTGGTGCACCTATTCCTGCTCCAGGTACCATTTCAGTAAGTTCCAATATAAGCCTGGATTTCTTATAGGACTAAATATTATACCATGTCAATATGTTTTTTTTCTTTTTTTTTTTTTCATTAAGCATGCTGATATTCAGAGGACGAGGTCAATAATATAGCCTGGATTTTCATTCATGAATGCAATTGTGTTGTGGGAAATGACTACAAATAAGTGAGCAACCTCCAAGGCTGTAAGACGACGACTCAAAGGCTGAAACAAATTTTAATTAGTAAGCTATCCACCACAGATAGAAAATAAAATCATATGTTTGCTTTCTGACTTGGGTAAACTTGCATCGGAAATAGTGATGATTAACTCAACAGCATAGGCATTATTATTAGTGTGTATAACTTCTGTATCCGGTTCCTACGTCGTATTGTTTTCACAAGAGTTCCGTAACCTAATGAGTAGGTCATACAAAGCCGCAAGATTTGAAAGTATGTGACCGTTTGATTGTGATTTACCAATAATTAAGTTCAAACTCAACTCCTTGATTCAACAGATTAAGAAGAGCAAGAAGAAACTCTAATCCCAAATTCAAACTGTGCGTACGAATATTCTTGTTTAATCTCTAATCCCTTGTTTCAATTTTGCTTCCTCTTGAAAGCTTGTTTGCTGCTCCGCCGCGTGTACTTGGATTGGATGATGAGGTTGCTTACTTTTGCTTTACCCTTTGTTGCCAAACGTAATTCTGATTTTCTGGAGTATGCCTGGGACTCTGGGTACCAACTGAACAAATTGTTGTCTGCGTTTTAATATGAGTGAATGAATGTGCCAAAAGTATCCGTGGAACTTATTCATCTATGTAGTCTGTAATTCAGGCGACGAATAACTAAACTACTTGACAGTTGCCGTAATTTCATTTTCATGAATTCTATGTCGACCGGATATCCAAATTACAAAGCCAACTTAGCCAACAATCGGAGAACAAGTGTATGTTATGTAGCCACTAGGGTTAGCACAGTGGTGAGGGTTGGGTCGGTTCGGTGATGAGTATAAGTAGGATAAGTCTAGAGTTCAAAACCCTCAAATATAATTATAATCAACAAAAGTGAAAGTTTGAAACCTTGCATTGAACTAATTCATATCTTTGGGTTTGACATTAACTTTTAAACGATGACGTCTTGATATGAAATTCCTACAGAAAAAAAGGTCTTAACATGCAATTGTTGACAAATTGGAGGGGATAAATGCAATGAACCCTTTCCACAACTCAATTCCAAAGTTTGTTTATTTTCCAAGTTTCACTTCCTTCGCGGAACAGAGAGGAAGAAACCAATGTCAAAACCCTAAACCAAGAAGAGACCAATGTCAGAGTCACACTTCCCACCGGAGATATCGTTCGACTTCCTTTCTCGGCTTCTGTCCAAGGATTTAATTTGATTCATCTGTGTTTCCAAAGCTTGGTACGCCACCGTGCAGGACCACCATTTCATCAAACCAAACCATATTCTGCTCGCGCCATTTTACTCAAGTCAAATTTATCTCCTGCATCAGGTTGTCTTTCGACGATGAAGCGTTCGAATCTGTTAGTATGTAAGTTGTTGACCTGATTAGAAATACATTACAAGGTTGTTATGTGTGTTATGTCTCAGCTCATAGGCTGAGCTATTGTGCAAAATTGTGATGTGTTGATTAAGTCTCATGGGGCTTATCATTTGACAAGTGTCTTGATCTTAAGATAGGTTGTAATGGTTGGTTGAGATTGAATTGAGGATATGTCTCTCTCTCTCTTTCCTCCATCAGTTAAGTGACTCTTCGAGCTATTATGCTCAGTAAGGAATACAATGATAGATGTTCAAGAGCTATGCCCTGTGTGTGCCTTCTTCCGCTGATTTCATCTTCTAAACCTTTCGAAATATTTCTTTCAAATCCTGTTAGACTTGTTTGTGTAGTTGTGTTCCTGATTTCTAACATGGCCTCAGAGCCGAGTTCGATCTAAACCTCTGGGCGTTGTTTCTACGAGTGGGTGAGCTCGGATTCATAGCAAAAGCTTATTGCAGTGATTTGAGTGTCTAGTAAGGCTGGATCTGGAGGAGGAGAGCTTCGGGCTCCAATCTTCAATGGCGAGAATTTTGATTTCTGGCAAATCAAAATGAAGACCATGTTTCGCTTTTATGAACTGTGGAATATGGTTGAGAGTGGGTACAGAGCTCCGGCGAAGGAGGAGGAACTCACGGAGGCGGAGAGGAAGCTGCTGCGTAAGAATGTCGTTAAGGATGCTAGAGCACTGGGTATTATTCAAGGTTCAATTTCAAATCAAATTTTCCCGAGGATTGCAACTCAGGAAAGTGTGAAGGCTGCGTGAGACATTCTGAAACAAGAGTTCGTTGGTGATAAACAAGTAAGATCTGTGAAACTTCAAGGTCTTAGGCGAGATTTTGAATATACTCGCATGAATGATAGTGAATCTCTTTCTGTGTATATTGCTAAATTGTTTGATCTGATTAATCAAATGAAGAGCTATGGTGAAGATTTGAGTAATCAAAGAGTTGTTCAGAAATTATTAATCAGTTTACCTAAGTCCTATGATAGTATTGCAGCTGTGATAGAGAATACTAAGGATTTAGACACCATAGATGCACAGGATGTTGTAGCTATCTTGAAGGGGTATGAACAAAGGTTGGATAGACATGTAGATAGTAGTATGGAGAAAGCATTTGCTAGTTTGAAATTTGTCCCGAAGTCTAATAGGTTCAGTGGACAGCCAAACAGTAACAAATATCATAAGAATTTTAAGCCAAAAGAGAAACAATGGAGTAACAAGGGTGATTGGAGTAATAAGGGTGGATTCACTGTGAAGAATAAGGCAAACAACACTGGGGATAAGTGTAAATTCTGTGATAAACTTCACTATGGAGAGTGTTGGCTTAAAAACAAAGTCAAGTGTCACAAGTGCAACAAAATTGAGCATATTGCAAGGTATTGTAATATGAACAAGACTGTGCAACATGTGAACTTTGCTAATCAGGTTGAAGAAACTGGAAATTTGTTTTATGCAAATCATTCTGGGGAAGTGAGGAAGATAAGTGATGAATGGTATATAGATAGTGGATGTAGTAACCATATGACATCCAGAGAAGATCTACTTGTTGATATTGACAGGAAAGTGAAAGCAAAAGTCCAAGTTGGCACTGGAGTTTTGGTTGAAGTTGAAGGGAAGGGAACACTGATCATTGAAACAATAAAGGGTCGAAGATATATAAAAGAAGTTATGCTTGTACCTGGTCTTGCAGAAAATTTGTTAAGTGTGGGACAAATGACTGAGCACGGTTACTTTCTTTTATTTGGAGATTATAAAGTGGATGTGTTTGATGATAGATCCTTACAAAACTTGGTGGTCAGTGTGAAGCATAAAGGAAATAGATGTTTTCCTTTAATTCTCAACACAAACAAAGAGCTTGCATTAAGGACAAATGTGCAGGAGTGTGTTAGAATTTGGCACAAGAGGTTTGGTCACCTAAATTTCAGAAGTCTCAAACTATTACAGAGTCAAGAGATGGTTTTGGGGCTGCCTGAAATCCAAGACAGTGAAACTGTATGTCAAAGTTGTGCACTGGGGAAAAATCACAGGGAACCATTTCCCAGAGAATCAATGTGGAGAGCAAATGAACCACTTGAGCTAATACACTCAGATATGTGTGGTCCCATGCAAACATCAAGTTTGAGTGGCAATCGATACTTTATTACCTTCATAGATGATTATTCAAGAATGTGCTGGGTATATTTCTTGAGGAACAAATCTGAGGCTATCTATGTGTTTAAGAAATTTAAAACCATGGTTGAGCTTCAAAGTGGATACCATGTAAAGAAGCTAAGAACAGATAGAGGAGGAGACTTCAACTCGAATGAGTTTGGAAAATTTTGTGAAGATTTGGGAATAGAAAGACAGCTCACAATTGCATACTCTCCACAGCAAAATGGAGTATCAGAAAGGAAAAACAGGACAATTGTGGAGATGGCAAAATGCATGATCTTTGAGAAAGAACTTCCATACAATCTCTGGTGTGAAGCAGTAAACACATCTGTGTATCTGCTAAACAGGAGTCCTACAAAAGCAGTGAAGAATACTACACCTTTTGAGAAATTTAGTGGAAGAAAACCTAGGATTAAACACTTGAAAGTGTTTGGTTCAGTTTGTTATTCTCTTATTCCAGGGAATCTAAGACACAAATTAGAAGAAACAACTGTTATGGGTGTTTTCATTGGATATGGTACTTGTGAAAAGGGGTATAGGGTATTGAATCCTTTAACTCAAAAGGTCTTGTTATCTAGGGATGTAATTTTTGATGAGAATGGTAGATGGGACTGGGAGAAACACAAAGTCAAGGAAGTTTGTATTCCTTTATATGCAGTTGAATCATCAGAGTTGGATAAAATTGATGAGATGTCTAAATTTCATGAACAAGAAGGATCTGATGGGTCTCAAATTCAAGCTGGAAGTTCTCCAGTTACTGCTATTGGTGAATCAAGTAGCTCACTGGTCTCATCTCAGTATGATAATACTCCACTGAGATATAGGAACTTGAGTGAGATCTATGAGAGGTGCCACTTATGTATTGTTGAACCTGAATCCTTTGATGAAGCTGCACAGGATGAAGCTTGGAAAAAGGCAATGAAGGATGAAATGAATATGATCGAGAAAAATCAGACATGGGAGTTAGTGAGAAGACCTTCAAATAAGCCTGTGATTGGGGAAAAATGGGTGTATAAAACAAAGCTAAATTTGGATGGAACAGTCCAAAAGAACAAGGCTAGACTTGTTGCAAAAGGCTATGCACAAAAGCCCGGAATTGATTTTAATGAGACTTTTGCACCTGTTGCAAGATTAGACACTGTTAGAACTCTAATTGCACTGGTAGCAAAGAATAAATGGAAGTTATTTCAACTAGATGTGAAATCAGCTTTTCTAAATGGAGTATTAGAAGAGGAAGTATATGTTGAACAACCAGATGGGCTTGTGGTGCAAGGAGAGGAAGAAAAGGTTTACAAATTACACAAAGCTTTGTATGGTCTAAAACAGGCACCTAGGGCCTGGTATGGTGAAATAGATTCATACCTTATGCTTTGTGGGTTTAAGAAAAGCATCAATGAGGCAACTCTGTACACCAAGTACAAGGGAGACACAGATTTGATCATAGTATCCATCTATGTTGATGATATTATATATACTGGAAATTGTCAAGAGTTAATAGATGTTTTCAAAGCTGAGATGATGCATAAGTATGAGATGACAGATCTTGGTCTTTTACACCATTTTCTTGGAATGGGAGTGATCCAAACTGAGGAGTGTATCTTCATTCATCAGAGGAATTATGCCTTATCTCTTCTGAAGAAATTCGGATTACAGAATTGCAAATCGGTCAATACTCCTTTGGTTCCAAGTGATAAACTGAGAAAAGAAGATGGAAGTGGAAATGCAAATGAAGCTCAGTATAGACAGATTGTAGGTAGTCTGCTGTATCTCACAGCAACTAGACCTAATATAATGTATGCTCCCTGTCTTTTAGCTCGATTTATGCATTGTCCCACTAACAAGCACTATGGAACAGCAAAGAGAGTATTGAGATATGTTCAAGGAACTCTTGATTTCGGTTTGGAATACAAGAAAGGTGAAGGAACACTCTTAATGGGATATTGTGACAGTGACTGGAGTGGCTCAGAGGATGATATGAAAAGCACGTCCGGGTATGCTTTTACTTTTGGAAATGGGATTTTCTCTTGGTCTTCAGTCAAGCAACAATGTGTTTCATTATCCACAGCTGAAGCAGAGTATATCAGTGCTTCTGAAGCAACAGCACATGCTACTTGGTTGAAATTTGTTCTAGAGGATTTTGGTGAAATGCAAACAGTTGCAACACCGATGAATTGTGACAATACATCAGCCATAGCCATCACCAAGAATCCTATCTTTCATTAGATGACCAAGCATATAAACAGAAGATATCACTTCATAAAGGAAGCATTGCAGCAAGGAGTAATTGATTTGATTCACTGTCCTACTAAGGAGCAAATAGCAGATATCTTTACAAAAGCATTGGCAAGGGAGCAGTTCACTTACTTGAGAAATCTCCTTGGGGTGAAATCAGTTCACAACTTAAAGGGGAGTGTTAGTATGTAAGTTGTTGAGCTGATTAGAAATATATTACAAGGTTGTTATGTGTGTTATGTCTCAGCTCATATGCTGAGCTATTGTGCAAAATTGTGATGTGTTGATTAAGTCTCATGGGGCTTATCATTTGACAAGTGTCTTGATCTTAAGATAGGTTGTAATGGTTGGTTGAGATTGAATTGAGGATATGTCTCTCTCTCTCTTTCCTCCATCAGTTAAGTGACTCTTCGAGCTATTATGCTCAGTAAGGAATACAATGATAGATGTTCAAGAGTTATGCTCTGTGTGTGCCTTCTTCCGCTGATTTCATCTTCTAAACCTTTCGAAATATTTCTTTCAAATCCTGTTAGACTTGTTTGTGTAGTTGTGTTCCTGATTTCTAACAGAAACAGCGGCGAAAATTGATCAGCCCTTGAAGTCAAGCAAATCTCATCACAGCAAAGCATCAAAAGATTGAAGTCAAGCAAATCTGATCCTAAGATAATTTTGCCTACCAATTCACAAAGTCATTGTTGAATTCTACCTTCTAGAAGCTTGTCCGAGGCATTGGCGTAACCATTCATTTGCCTTCCTTTATAGTTTCTTGTAATTAGTAGGATTCGTGATTAGTTTTATTAGGTTACTTGCCCTTCACTCACACATGTAATTGTTATATACACTTTCGTTCCGTTGAGAGATGAATAAATCATTAGAAATGTGAGTGGGATATTAGTCCAACAGTAAGGGATGCAGTTTGTGATAGGTTCTTGTTTTTAGGTAAAACTGGATTTTCACACTATCATTCGTTAGAGGTAGGCTGGTTTGGTACTGAGGTGATTCTAAAAAAAACTGATATCAAAAAAAGTTGGGAGCTGTTTTTGTGTTTGGTAAATATTTAGCTTCAGTTTTTTTTTTTTTTCTCTCACAATTTTGGGTGAAAAAAAAGCCAAAAACAAGAAGTTGCAAAACCCTGCTTTGAAAAACCGACTTTTTTCACATCTATTTTACATAAAAGTTTATCAAACACTATAATACTTTCTCTTTTTTCAAAAGCACTTTTACAAAAAAAGTTTACCAAACACTCTGCTGCTTTATTTCACAACTGCTTATTCTTACAGCATAGCAGAAACAATTTTTTTTCAAAGCACAGCAATACCAAACCAGCCCATACACTAAATTTGACTTCCAGCTCCAATTACCACCACAAACAGTGATTACACTGTTTTCTCCTCTCAATTGTTCGTTTGGCGTTTTCTTTCTATTTATTTTCTTGTGTATACCATTTGAAGCATTGTGGAAAGAAAGGCTGTTTTTTTTTATTTTTTTTATTTTATCAACATCTCTTGCACTGTCTACTACTTATTACTCGATCTTTCTGGTTATTTCCACCTGTTGTTGACACAATATCTTGCGTATCTAATTTTCAATTTTTACAAATGTAGGATATCGGCGGTAGAGTTGAGCCAAAAGGATAAAGGGGTAAGTTTCAATGGAGGAAGTTGGATGTTATTTCTAGCCCTTGGGATGGTTTGGTTGATTAATTTAGTTATAGTCTATAAGGAAGATTTGGCTAATTCCAGTTACTGTCTAGAAGTTTCAAGATTGTCGAGTAAAGTGAAAGTTACTATTTATTGAAGTTAGTTGCAGTTGGTTGTCACTTGTCATGAAATGTTGTATTCGTTTTTCAGATTATGGGAACAGGATTTTCTGTTGGTGTTGTGAATGTTGTAAGCATTCAGATCCTCTAAGGGCCAAATGTAGTCATTGTCTCCTTTTTGGTTGGGAGGAAAAACAACACCGCAAGGCAGGAAGGTGCAACTAGTTGGAGTTTTTGCTTTTAACTTTCTGTAAACCAAATACATGTTCGTGCTGCACGGTACAGCTGACCTCCTACAAGAAGAGCTTTTTTACGGATGGGCTAAGATCCTTCCTGGTAGTGGATGCCACTCCTTCCGACAAACGACTTGATTATTGCCTAGCTTGTCACAGGGAACAAAGGTCTAAGGTTGTTGCGAGTTGCGACGGCTAGCATCCATTATATTCGTCAAAAATGTTATAGAAATTATAAGAGGAGATTTGGGAGTGACAAAGAGGCATTGTTGTGGATTTTCTGCAAACTCACAGTTTGTCCTGGTTTCTTCTCTTTATTGTAATTATGGTTGAAATAGGATTCACAACTATAAATCTATTTCGCCTAGTTGCTTTCAGTTTCTGCTTTATTGGATGAGGTTGGTTCTTGTTTTTTATAATGTGACTGGATGATATATTCTTTTAATACCAATGTATTAAAAACGTGAGGCGTGGGCGAGGCGTCCGAGGCGAAGCCCAGCCTAGGCGTGAGGCGTGAGGCGAAGCTTTGCAGGATTTATTGTATAAACATCCATTCTCAATTTGTCATTCAAATCCATAGTCATTCAAAAGATAATATTATCCAAATTCATCAGTCAAAGGTAATATCACCCAAATTCATCATTCAAAAGGTAATACAAACAAAGAAAACAATCCTTCATCCAAATCATCTTCATATAAATCAAAATACAAACCAAGATATCAATCATTCATCTAAATCCTCTTCATCTAAATAAAAGGCAACATCATACTCTTCATTGCCAACTCTAGATGAACTTGTCGGGTATGTCATCATTTCATCAAATGAATCTTCCGAATCATATTCCACATTTCTTCTAGTTCTACTTGAGGATTCTTCATTACCCCGTTTTCTTTTGTATGTAATAGGACCCCGAGGTTGAGTAGGCTCGCGAGGAGAAGGAGGACGAGTAGGCACACGAGAAGGAGGAGTAGGTTCACGAGGAGGAGGAGGAGGAGGAGGAGGAGAAGACTCTCTAGGCTCTCGAATGTATGAGCCACCTGCATAAACCGGGGGTGGTACATACCTTATGGCCTCAACATTATACAATAACTCATCCTCAACCTATGTAGGATCTTCGGGAAGAATGAGATCTTCTATCTCTGTTATCCATTCATCATCGGAGGCAATTTCTTCCACAACAATAGGATCATACTTCTCCATCCTTTTCTTACTTCTTTGTTGTAAAGCCAAATTGTACTTGACATAGGCTAAAGCATTAAGCCTTTTGTGTTCAAGCCTATTCCTTCTTTTTGTATGAATCTACAAATAAATCACTTCTATTATTAAAGTCTAATCATCTTAAGAAAAAATGACACTTAAGATACTAATAATATATTTACTTACCATTGAAAATGTGCTCCAATTCCTCTCACATCCCGATGCACTACAAGTAAGGCTTAGAACTCGGATAGCAAACTTCGTTAACTCGGGTGTTTTATGCCCAAAGGGCTCCCACCAAGCCGCTAAAAAAACAATATTAGTAAGGTAAGTAATTTAAGGGTTAATGATAAAAAGATATTAACAATTGACTGATTAAATCTTACATGGTGTTCGCTTTTTCCTAGTTTGCATAGCCATAGAATCTGCAAATGGACCACGCCTATTAGTAAATAAATCCAATTGAACATCAGCCTCTTCACGTTCTTTCCCTTTCGCAAGCATCTTATCCATTCAAGCTAACAACCCATTTCGCACTTCATCAGTATCTGAGAAATTATCCTCATATCGAAATTGTGGGTTTAAGTAATAGCCCGCCGCATGTAGTGGTTGATGAAGTTGATTGTCCCATCTACGATCTATCTTTCTCCAAATAGACATATATTTTTTCTCCACTTTGTTAAGATTGTTGCAATTTTCTCTTTTGCGGCATCCATTAACTCATATATAAAACCCATGAGGGGTCTCTCCTCTGAATCAACCTCTCTCAAAACACAAACAAGAGGAAGAACACCCTTAATGCAAAAGGAAACTTGACCCAAAACTCACGATCATGTAACACATGATGCTTAGCCAACTTTGCTTCACGGGATTTTGCATAGGTACTTTCCGACCATTCTTGAAAGGTAAACAAAGCAACAAGATTTTCCTTTTGCTTTTGTAAGCTTTGTAGTGTAAGGAAAGAACTGGCAAACCTAGTGACCGTCGGACGAAGAATTTCCGAATTGTTGGTGTACTTTCTCATCAAAGCTAGTACCCATTGATGCCCATATAGATACTTTGAAATACACCTAGCACGTTTGAATGTGTCATCAAACCATGCCATCTTAGAAATATCTTCTAGCATCAAATCAATGCAATGAGCTGCACATGGAGTCCACCACACCTTCTCTTTCCTCTCCATAAGTTTTGCCCTGACATTCTTGTAGTTTGAAGCATTGTCAGATATAACTTGAACCACATTCTCCTCCCCAATTTCTTGAATAACATTATCCAAATAGCCATACAACAAATCACCATTCTTAATAGAGGCTGATGCATCAACCGATTTCAAGAACCAATTACCTTGCGAGCTATTGACAAGAAAGTTGATTAAACACCTACTTTTGCCATCTGACTATCCATCCAACATAATAGTGCATCCATATCTCTTCCAAGCCTTTTGATGTTCTTTCATCATACTTTGTATATCATCAACTTCTTCTTTGAGCATCCAAGTTCTATATTCATGGCTCGTAGGAGCATCAAAGTTGGGACCAAAATTGGATACCAATCTCATTGCATTAACATAATATTCATTGTTTGCCGCATTGAATGGAATGGCACTAGTGTAGAACCATCGGGCAAGTGCTCAGGATGCTTGTCTTCTTCTCTCTTTTTTGAAAGGTGTATTCAACGTGGTTTGATGAGCTTCTGATGTAACATACATATCAAGTGGTCCTCTTGACCTAGGTGGTAGAAAAGAACTGGTTTGTTGTGAATGTGTCACACTCCCACTCCCACTACTTTCTTCTCCACCACCACGACACAACTCATGGCTAGCTTTCCTCTTTTCTTTAGTTCCCATAACATTAGCAAAGCATTCTTCCTTCACATTGGGTGGGACTTTTTTACAACTTATCATTCTTCCCGAACTTACACCACCCAAGTGATGTTTGAATCTAGAAATTGAACCCGTGCATTTGTGGTTACAAAAAACACAATAGAAGTGCTTGGTGACAAGATCCAAATCTTTTGTCCATTGCGAAGCAAAATCTTTCTTAGAAGAAGCCATGACCTAGTAGTGGAGCAAAGTATTCAATTAATTAACATTATCATGACGAGTCCATTTAAGTTTATGACCATATTAGTAAGACATTATTTATCATCCCTAGATTCCATACTAAATCAAATATTTCAGCCAGCCATTTAATACCTCGTATTCATGTGTGCACACTATTATATAATTAAAAAAAATCAGAAATATGCATCAAACCAAATACCTTGAACTTATTCATTTGTGCATAACCATTACTAATCAATGCTTCAAACAGACTCTCGATTAAAGATCGAATGGTCCAGATTAAAGGACTGTGGGAAGCCACGTGGCTTCCCAACAGTCACTCAAAAAGCAATTTTTTTTTCTGATTTCTTGTCGGCGATGCGCCCCCACGCGCTAGTGGGGTGCACGCGCCTGACAGAAAAAAAATTTAAAAAGGCCTGACGCCAGGCTAACGTCAGCGCTAGCGTCACAGGGCCTCAGGCTCTCGGGCTGGCAATTCTCCACAGGCCCAGAGCTTGGGCCTCCACCTCCACTCGAGCTCTCCAACGCTGGAGCCAGTCCACCGGGCCTCGGGCCCCTTTTCTCTCCCCCGTCCCCCGAGCAACTGCCCACGCTGGGCTTGCTCTAATGGAACTGAAAAGTATACCAAATATTAAAGGGAATTGTTATTAGCACTCCAAAAATCTCATTCTACACTCCAAATTTTCTATATTAGGAAATAAAAAAAAAATACTCATGTGAATAGTGTAGAATGAGAATTTTGGAGTGCCAATAACACTTCCCATATTAAAATAGAGCAAATTTTCTAGAAAGCATCGTTGACTCACCGTATGGCTACCCTTGTAGCTTGTGACCTGGCATTCGTGTCGTGTTTCTCGTGTTCGTGTTGTTTTTGTGTCATGCCCAATAGTTTAATGGGTTGTGTCGTGTAATACCCGTTAAAGTAAATGGGTAATATGACCCGACCTGAAATCAACCCGTTAATATTATCAGGTAATATGACCTGATCTATTACCCGTTAAGATAAATATATTTTAAATCAATAAAAATGAAAATGAAAAACATAATTATACTAAATTAGTATATACATACTAAATTTCGAAGTTGAACCCTTCATGAAAGTTGTAAAGCTTTCCATTATGAGTGATTACTGTTTGGGTGAATATTTGAACATTGGGCTGCAAGTGTGAGAAAGCCTAGAGATGCCAATTAGAAGAAGACTCGCCCAAATCCTATCACCAGTCCCAGAGACAAATTGGGGCCTCCCAATTAATGCATAGACCATGTGTCTATGATTTAAAGGTCAAGTGATAGAGACTAACTCGCAATCAGCCAAAAAGCACTTTTCAGTGGCAATACAAGTAAAAATATGATGAGTCACTACCTTCCAAATGTTTTCAGGCAAAAACAAAGTCACAGCAGTCGGGCTAATTAGCCTATAAAAGGAAGAAGAGGCTCCAGAGATAAGGACACTCAACCAATCAAACAAGCAAACATTCAAACTCTGCTCTCAAGCCTAATTTGCATCCAAAAGCTGAAATCAACCTAGATTCAGTCCTTTTTAGCAACAAGCTATCATTCTCTCTAGTTTAAAAGCTTTGTTATCTCCCTTAGTGGCGTAGTATTGATTCCCTTGTGAAAACCTGCTTAGCATCCATCCTTTTTTAGCATACAAACCCCTATAATCACAAAGAAAAGTGACTACAAGAAGTTCAACCTTAACAGACAAGGTGAAATATTGCCGGAAGCTCTTTGTTTGTTTTTTGAATTTGTAGATATATTACATAATGCATTCCCCAGTATGTATTCAAGTCATGTCCACCTATTGTCCTACTTTAAGAGTCCTATTTGCATCTGGATCTGATTAATTTAATGGATAGGCTATCATTAAAATCAATCAAGAACCAAGCAAACGGCTAAATGGCTTAAAAGGGATCTGGACTCCCTTCATACGAACATACAAGACTATGAACTGAAAGTCCTTGGTCACAAGGCAAGAAAAAGAACTTAATGTGGACTTAACCCATCCACGACAATCATTTGATAACAAGAAGTCCGAGTAACTTGAGGCTCAAGTAATCGACTAAACACACTCTTGTTCTACATCTGCTATATTGAGATAGCAGTGGCACGCCTAGCACTCAGTTAGTTTTGATTGCGAGCCTCAAGGCCTACACCTAAGGCCCCACAAAAGCACATTTCAGAACTAGCTCTGTCCTCTTCTTACACCACATCAACAAGTAAAAGTCCGACTACACATCAAAAGTGCCAATCCCTTAGGAAGCTGTGCTGAGGTGCCAAAGACCCTTCCCCACGGAAATCTTCACCCGAACAATTACATTTTTCATACTTCTACAATAATTATTATTAATTTTATTAATTTTGCACTCAAATAAAAAACATTGTTTATGAGATTTGGAGGGTTTTAAAAATCTAAACGACCATGTAACCATCGTCTAAGCGTTGAGGATGCAATCATAAACATTTAGGGTAAATTACACAAAACTACCTCAACTATGGGTCGAACGACACTTTCATACCTCATCTTTTAAAAATGACAATGTCATACCTCATCTTACGAATTTGTGCCAATGTCAGACCTCCGTCAGTTTTTCTGTTAATTTCTCTGTTAAGTGCTGACGTGGCTAGAGATGGGGTCCACTCACTAATCCAACTGGATTAAAAAATAATTAAATATTAAAAATTAAAATATTTTTTTATATAAAATTGTGGGACCTCTCTTTCTCTTCTATCTCTCGCCTCTCTTTCTTCTCCCTCTTTGTGCACCTACATCCCCCAAACCCAGAAACCTTCCCACCCGTCCCTCCCTCCCCCTAACCTTCCTCCACCACCTTCTCTCTCTCCTCTCTCTCTCTTGCCTCTTTCTCTTCTCTCTCTCTCTCTGGGCACCTACATCCCCAAAATCCCAAAACCCAGAAACCCTTCCCACCTGTCTTCCCCACCCCCTTCTCCCCACCCGAGCCCACTCCCAAATCGGACACACCCATGCGGGGCCCCACCGAATCAGGCCCTACATCCTCGTTGCCTCGCCTCTTTTATCCCAGGCCCGACGGAGCCGCTGCAAAAGAAAAACAAAATCTAGATTTTTTTGGTCCAAATTTTTTTTAAATAAAAAGGTGAAGAATGGACGAAGGAAGAAGGTGAAGAATGGATGAAGGTGAAGGTGAGAGAGATAGGAGAGAGATTGGATGTGAGAGAGATAAGAGAGAAAGAGAGGGAGAGAGAGAGAGAGAGAGAGATGGAACGCAGGGGAAAAAGGGAAGAGAGGGAGAGATGGGTTCGGATCAAGAAGAAAAAGGAGAGAAAGGGAGAGAATTATGTGGGGGTGGGTCCCACATGTTTTAAAATAAAAATATTAAAATAATTTATTTTTAATTTATTAATATTTAATTAATACTTTTATCCACTTGGCTAGGAAGTGGGTCCCGTCTCAAGCCACGTTAACATTTAACAAAAAACACTAACAAAGATCTGATATTGTCACATATTCGTAAGATGAGGTATGACATTGTCACTTTTAAAAGATGAGGTATGAAAATGTCGTTCGACCTATAGTTGAGGTAGTTTTGTGTAATTTACCCAAATATTTATTATGCTTTCACATCTTTTAGACTTATACAGTAATGATTATGAATTTTGTTTATTTTGAACTTCCTTAAAAATACAATTCATGAGAGTTTGTATGGTTTTAAAAATTCACACGATCATGTACCCATCCTCAAAGGGTAGAGGATGCGACTACGAATGTTTGCATATTTTTTTCGTATTTTTTGCACATATAAATTAATTATTATAATTTTTTTTTTTAATGTGTTTGGCCTCTCAAAGTAAGACTTTTGTTGAAATGTACACACCTTTGGTCTCTCGGTTTCAAGGGTCACCAAATCCTAGATATCAAGGTCATCATTATCTCAAAGTGTAAAACATCTATCTTCCCTTTATTTAAGGGAGTTGACGTGATTAGCATCATAACCTAGTGTTTAGTGTAATCTTCTTGCTTTAAGGATTGGATTAAGCCTAGGTTTATTCGGTCACTAGGGTTTCCCAGTTGGTTACTTGTAGCCATCTTTCTCTCATCTCTTCTTTGATATATACTTGGTCTCTTGTACATTGAAACATATGAAATATTACAATTTAAATCAGAAAATCAATATGGTATCAAAGCAGGTTGTTTTGTAACCTGTCCCTGCCTATTCTTACTACTGCGACTATTTCTTCAAAGCCTAAACTATGGTTGAAGAAAGTTCTATGAATCTTGAGGTCGAAACTTCACAAGGTCTTTCCTCAAATTTTTCAGATGTTGAGGTTAACACCAATCAACGTTTATGTTCATTTTTATTGAACTAATTCAATTACCTGCCTTGGTCCTGAGTTGTTTCACTTGCTCTCGGTGGCAAAAGAAAATTAGGATTTATGAATGGAAGTGTGGATGTTCCAGACAATTCTTCTCCCACATATGATTCATGGCTTTAGAAGGACCAACTTGTCATGTCTCTACTGCTCAACATCATAGAGAAACATGTTGCGAAGATTTTCAATTACTCTAATTCCTCACAAGACCTGTGGAAGGCATTGAAGGATATGTATGGAAATCAAAATAACTATGCTCGAGTGTTCCAACTAAAGAAAGACAATGCTAGTACTCAGCAAGAAGGGAAATCTTTTGTTCAACATCTTAGGAGTCTCAAAACCATGTGGAATGAGTTGGATGTATACCTTCCACATACCACAAATCCTGTCATTCTTCTAAAATAAGTTGAAGAAGACAGAATTTTCCAGCTATTAGGGAGTTTGAGCTCTGAGTATAAAGATCTAAGGAGTCACATCCTGATGAGTCAAGAGTTACCCTATTTTCAACAATGTTTGTGCTGCTATTCAACGAGAAGAAGCAAGGAAGAAGGTGATGAATGTTGAATACAGTCCAAGATTGACAGAGACTCATGCCTCAAATTATAAGTACTCAGAGGTCAAGGTGTACAAGGGCATAAACACACACCTAAAGTGAAAATACTACGATGTTGTTGGGCATGTGGAAGAGAAGTGTTGGGAACTCTATCTTGAACTCAAGCCTAAGTTTACCAAAGATGGAAAAATGATACCAAGGTTCTCACAGCAATCTCACTTCAAGGCATAATTTTCTACTGCTCATCCTCCTCCTACCATGCCACAAGAATCCGTAGAGTTCACGACAAATCCATGGACCCTTATCAATGAGTTTGCATCTTACTTGCAAGGTAAGGGACATGGGGGAGCTTCATCTGGTCAAAGTAATGAAGGGAGCAACCACACAGCTATGTTGGGACAGTTTGTCAGTTTTCTTGCTAGAAATGGAAGAGTACCACATGATGAGGCATGAGGTATTCTCGAAGCATTCTCTACTGTCCTATTCGCTAGTGTTGAAAATGATTGTTAAATAATTGATTCAGGTGCCATTGATCACACGACAAACAAAGTCACAAATTTGCATAACTTTAAATATTTACCAAGTCCTTCTCATGTGTTGGTTGCAAATGGAAAAAATGTCCTAGTTTTAGGCAAAGGAGAGATCAACCTGCTTTCACACAAAACACCTTCCACTACCTTATATGTACCATCTTTTCCTTTCCAACTTTTGTCAATTGGAAAAATCACAAACACCCTAAACTATCGTGCTATTTTCTCACCAAATAATTTAACGTTTCCGGATGTTCTCACCATGAAGATGATTGGTGAAGGGTTCTTCATAAATGAACTTTACTACCTATGCAAGAATTCCTATTTTACTCAGGCTCTTCAAGCTAAATCAAAGTCCATAAAGGAAAACCAAGTTTGGCACAAGATATTAGCTCATCCTTCTAAGACCATTTTGTCAAAATTGTTCCCAAATTTTTGTAAGTCACATATTACATGTGATACATGTCAATTTTAAAAATTTACTAGGCTACCTTTTGGTAATTCAATGTCTAGGACAAGTAAACATTGTGAAATAGTACACATCGATGTATGGGGACCAATCAATAACTTCCACACATACTTTTGGCACGAACATTCATTCACATGAAAGTAAAGGTTGAATCAAGAAAGTAAAGGTTGAACCAATGTTTTAAAAGGCTCACCTCAGGGGGGGCGCCTAGACGCCCTCTGAGGCTGGGCTTAAGGGTTGTCGCCTCTGTTTTGAGGGAGTGGGCATAAGGCTTCGCCGGAGCCGCCTAGGCAACGGAAGGCGTCGTTAGAGCCACCTAGACGGCAGAAGGCTCGCCTCAGTGCTTTCCCAAACCAAAATTTTGGGTAGGGTTTTAACTGGGTCATACCTCTTCCTTGCTCTATCGTCTCTTTGCCTTTTTTTCCTAATTTTTATTTTTTATATAATGGATGTGTGTGTTGTTTGTGTGCATGGTTATATGTGTGCTATTGTACTTTTCATCCTCTATTTTACATATACATATACATATATATATAATATAATATGTCTATATATGTGTGTATATATATTTATAATATATGTGTGTGCTCAACATGATTATTGGTTAATAATCTTCTTCTTTTTTTAATATAACATATGTGTACGCTCAATATATCTATTAAAAAATTTAGGTCCCGTGCCTCACGCCTAGGTCAGGCTATCCCTCGAACGCCTCGTCCATGCCTCATGCTTTTAATACATTGGGTTGAACAAAGATATTTTAAACATAATCAAACGATAAAGGCATTCAAATATGTAGCTGGAAATTTGTGACAAGTCACAAGTCGGAAAAGAAACAAGTCGCTCATTCTATTTTCTATTTGTTGAATATCTATCTAATTAACAAAAAAATTAGCCTTTAAGCAATCAATTTACAGCTTCTGAGGTTGCTCTATTTGTATTCATTTTTACCATGGAGCTCCTTCTTTTATATATACAAACTCCATTGATCACAGTAGACGTACACTCAAACAAAGAAAGATAAGGATGCATCTCCCAAACGAGAGTCTGAACCCGGATCAGAACAGGATCAAGATGCAACGGTAAGATAATTTCTTGCAAAATGTATTATCAATCAAGATGACAAACAACCCATGAGCATGAGCCATTAGATGCAGGAAATTGAAGCAGGACATCAGAGCATGATTCATTTTAGTTAAACCCACCTTCTTCGCTCACTACGGAGTCACCATCAAGAAGAAAAAGGCTCCCTAAGCAAAGGGTTGCTTTAAAAACGAGTAGCAGACCACCATTGTCAACTTCGTTACATTTTTCTGCTCTAAATCAAACCAAACAAACGTACCCTCACCGTTCTGCAAAAGAACCATTTCACCGTTCTTTGAGAACCCCAAAGGGTCACAATAACCAAACCACCAAGGCACAGTTTCCGGAACAATAGAATAAAGCAAGGTCCAAGAGTCGGACATTCCATACTCCTTCATAATCCAAACTTCATGTCTACTGCTCCTATTATTAACAAGAACACATAGAGAGCCCTTTAAAACCACCAAATTCATAGTACAATTGTCATCCTCGTCCACTGGGGTGTGGAACTCCCGATAATTCTCACTGGCAAGATCAAGGGTTAGAATTATGCATCGATTGTTATCTTTACGCATCAGCCAACAAGAGAACCGTTCGTAAAAACAATTTCACGCCTATGCACAGAAAAACCATTGCAAGACAAGCTTTGGATCTTTTTCCATGAGTTCGATTTTAGACTATAAACACCGACTTGGGAACCCACAGACTCTCTCTTTCTGTTCTCAAACTGCGTAATTCGCAAAACTTTAAAGTCATGATTAGCTGAATCGTACGCGAACCCGAAGAGAGTGTACCTGCTGAAATATGACGGTGGCTGATGCTCCAACGTTGGGAGGGGAATCTTCTTGAACTTTTGAATCGACATGTTCCATAAACAAACATCTGTACATTCACCGTCGTGAATACAAACCACACCATTAACTGAGCATCCCAACATCTCAGGGTAGTCGCCAGGGCATTTCAAGGGCTGCTCAATTAGCACAAGTGTCCCGAACACTTTGTTGCCGTTGAAGGGCAGTGAATAGAAATCTGACCAAATAGCGGAATTTGATCGGAGTAAAAGGGTGCGAGCAGAATTGGTTTGGATGGAGCGTTGGAGATGAGCTTTGATGAAGTGATGGTCGTGGATGACGACATACCAAGATTTGGAAACGCAGAGGAATCGAATCAAATCCTTGGGCGGAAGGCGAGAAAGGATGTCGAACGGTATCTCCGGTGGGAAGTCTGACTCTGACATGGTTTTCTTCTTCTGGGTTTTGGGTTTTGAACTCATCTGTGAAATTCCGCTTTAGGGTTCTTCTTCTCTGTTTGGCGAAGAAGGCGAGACTTGAAAAGTTCAAAGGAGGAGAAACAATCTGAAGAAATCAGCTATGGAATCTAGATTTAGGGTTAGATCTCCTTTTTAGGATAGCAACATAGCAAGAGGAAGGTAAAACATTACTCACCTTCAACTTCAATGGGCAGCAAAAACATAAAATGCACTAACAAATTTAAATTCGGATTTGGCGACAATCAAGTTTAAGATCTTTAACTTATAAATATAAAAAAATATCACAAACTATAGTACTAAGTGACGGTTATACATTAGAAAAAATAATAAATACACTCCTTAATTTTCTCACATTCCAATTTCTTTTTGTTTGTTTTACATATAATTTATTTAATTTGATAGTCAAAATTAATAAGAGAGCGTGTATCTGTTTGCTAAACTAAAAATAAATGATGAAGGGATATTGCATTTTATCCCTTTTGGTTTGGCAACAATTGCGAAATAAGAGCTTGTCGCTAAAAATTGCAAGGTTAAACTTAACTTTAGAGCATCTCCAATCAACTAGCTATATGAGCTCTTAAACTAAAATTTAGAGAAAAGTGACAATCAAGGTTCTAAAAGGCGATAGTCGGATGGCCGGCAGATGCATAATGTTTACACGTCTAAGCCTTAGGCCTCTAGACCGAGCTTAGACAGTTTTTTAAATTTTAATTAAATTTATTATATAAGATATAAATAAATTCATAATTATATTCAAAAAATACATAATTGTATTGGAATAAATAATGAGCTTAGACAATGTTGGGGTATTTTCTCTTTTTTTTTTTTAATTGTTTTTGGGTCTTAATGGGTGTGCCAAAGGGCCCACTCCTGAATTTTTGTCTCCCCCGGTTCCCTTCGTTCTTTTCTGCCACGTGGCAGTTCCTCCCACTTCCCATTCTCCTCTTTTCGTTCCCATAGCACCCTTACCCCCCTCCACCCACCCCGCCGAAACTCTCTTTCTCTCTCTCGACCTCACTTTTCCACCCCCACCGGCGAACTCACACACACAAACATACATACATACATACACGGCACCACCACCACCTATTGGCAATGACGACGATCCTCGCTATCGACCCAAACCTCCATCTCTTTCTCTCTCTTTCCCAACATTGTAGTAACTGTTGTGCACAAGCAGATCCGGTGAGTCCTCGTCATTTTTCGACGAAGGTAAGTCGAACCACCCTTCGATCTCCTTTCCTCGTAGTCTAGGGTTCTTGTTGCTAATTGGAAATTGTTTGGTGAAGGTTAAAATACAAAAATAACTCAGGGAAAACAGTTTCTGGTTTTTCTGGCGAAGGTTCGTGAGCTTCAAGTCATTTTTCTGCCGACTCCGGCCACTACTGAGGAAACCAATGGTATAGATCTCTTCATCTTCCCTTGGGCTTCATTTTGCTATATTGTATGACATGTTTTGGTTGAGAATCGAGTTGACCGGAGGTGGGGAAGCTCCGGCGTCCTCTTTCCATCAAAACCAGACCTTTGGGCCGTGCTAACCCAAGACCCAAAACCCATTGTCCTTGTACCGGGCCACCAAGCCCAAAACCCAAATGAACAAAGCCCCATTTCTATAAACCTGGGCCCAGGCCCTTTGCCTAGCCCAGACCCATTGAACTCAGGCCCTTGGGCCATGTGAACCCATGCCTTGCGGCCCAAATAACCCAAAACCCAAACCCTTTTAACCTAGGGCTTTCGGCCCTCTAAACCCTTTAACCTAATCCCCTAACCTATTAACCCAAGGCCCAACCCACATAAACCTAACCCTAACCCAAGTCCAAACCCTAAGCCCTAAACCCGATGACCCGACCTGTTTGACTAACCTGGTTTGACCCGTTGACTTCGGTCAACGCTGACCCTTAACTTTGATCGTTGACCTGTCAACGTTGACTTTTGGGTTGACTTTTTTGGGTTTTGTCCAGGACCCCTTTTAGGCTAATTTCAACATCTTGGATCCGTTTTTCGAAATTCAATCGTTTGAGTATAGTTTTGTTAATTGCACCCTTTATGTGCTTAGGTGCATTTATTAGCGGTAATTCCGTCATTCTTATTTCATACGGCTCTTCGATGACAAAGTATTTGTAAGTGGATCTCTTCTAAAATGCATGTTTTAATAGTAGAAATGCATACATGAAAAACATGATTTTAATGATTACGTTTTATGAAATGTTTTATGAGATATTATGCTTACTGAGAATATTTTCGAAAACCATATTTTATCGAAATGATGTTCTTTGTAGTATATATGATGAATGACTATATACTATTTATGAACATGCTTTTACACACTTCTTTGTAGTATATATGACGGATGACTATATGCTATGAAGATGATTTTTGAGATATATGTACTTACGTTTGGAAAAAGATTATATTCAATGTTTTGTGCTTATCTAATGGTCATTATTCTATCAACGGGAGATGATATTTATATATTAGCCTTCGGATTGGGGTGATGTAGGAGCCTATAGGTCGATTGAAGATTTAAGTATTGGCCTGCGGGTTGGGTGATATAGGGGCCTACGGGTCAAATGAAGATTTATATATTGACCTTTGGGTCGAGTGATGTAGAGGCCTATACGGGTCGATTGAAGATTTATATATTGGCCTACGGGTCAGGAGATGTAGGGGCCTTCAAGTCGATTATGATACCACTATTTAGCACACTATATGATATATGTTTTATGGAAGGTTTTATGGCATGCTAAGTTTTCGGAAAACCTATCACCTATTATGCTATTAGTTTTCATAAAACTTTGGGATTAGTATGTTTCAATATTATATATATATATATATATATATATATCAAGTTGGTCCATTCATGTTTGTTTTGCGCCCTCTCAGGACTTAGATTCGAGGTGTACAATCCTGGTGTCAAGGCACTCCTGCATCAGCATCTTTGAGTCCTCTCGGTGTAGGACCCATTCCTTTGTTCATTCAATTTTATATTATTTCTAATGTTTTAGATTAGTTGTATGCTCTGAACATGTTCCTCTTTTGCATATGAATTACATTTAAATTTATAAGTCTTATTTTCTTCATTGTTCTCGTGCATCCTAATATGGTTTCGTCACCTTCAAGTGTCGGCTAGCACATGCCTATCCTGGTGTTTTGGAGAATATTAGGGTCGGGCTGGTCAATGTTCATCCAATTATTCAACAAGCCTTTTTCATATTGAAAAAAAATAAAATGCAAATTAAAAGCTATCTATTTTCTACCTAAGTGAGTCGCGACCTAGGTGGGTGCATAGGCAGGTCTAAAAGGGCTAAGTGGGCTCCTAGCTAGTCTACCGTCTTTTCTTAATTTTTAAACTTCTAGAAATTAATGGGGTAAGTGACCAGTCTAAGCAGAAAATTTTAGAACAATGGTTACAACCATCGCATATAAGGCTTATAGATAGCTCCTATATGAGCTCATTGAAACTAGGGTTCATATGATGTTTTCTTTTAGAATAGAATGGCTTACATGTTCATCGAGTATTTGAATGGAGATGTTGGAGTGCATTTGAGCAGTAAATGATTTGTGAATAGAGCGTAACGTGAAAATATTGTTCAGTGATCTGATTTTTAATTAAATATAATGCAATAGATCCGGCTAGGGATAGAATTATTTCCCAAAAATCCTAAATCAAACAAAAAAAAAATTCCAATCTCATACCCAAAAAACTCCTAAACCAATAATACCGAAATTTTGAGACTCCATACCAAACCGATACCAAAATTGTCGATACATGATTCGGTATGAGCTTGGTTTGGGAATCCCGAATAGACCTGGCATTCGTGTCGTATTCCTCGTGTTCGTGTCATTTTCATATCATACCCGATAGTTTAACGGGTCGTGTCGTGTAATATCTGTTAAAATAAACGGGTAATATGACCCAACCCGAAATCAACTCGTTAATATTATCAGGTAATATGACCCGACTTGTTACCCGTTAAGAAAAATATATTTTAAATCAATAGAAATGAAAATGAAAAACATAATTTGACCCAAAAAAGATGTAAAACATAATACTAAATTAGTATATATATAATAAATTTCAGAGTTGACCCCTTCATGAAAGTTGTAAAGCTTTTTATTACGAGTGATTACATTTTTCACACTTCTACAATAATTATTATTAATTTTTCACTCAAATAAAAAACATTGTTCATGAGATTCGGAGTGTTTTAAAAATCTAAAAAACCATGTAACCATCGTTTAAGCGTTGAGGATGCAATTATAAACGTTTATTATGCTTTCACATCTTTCAGACTTATACATTAATGATTATGAATTTTGTTTATTTTGAACTCCCTTAAAAATACTATTCATGAGAGTTTGTATGGTTTTAAAATTTTAAACGATCAAATACTCATCCTCAAAGCGTAGAGGATGCGACTACGAGCGTTTGCATATTTTTTTCATATTTTTCGCACATGTAAATTAATGATTATAATTTTTTTAATGTGTTTGGTATTTTTAAATTACTTGATATTTTTATTTTTAATGTGTTTTATGATTTTTAATCTTAATAGGAATATACTATAAAATAAATAAATAAAACTTAAAATTTAAACTTTATATAGAATAATTATTATTAAACAATATATACATATTCATTATATCTATTGTATTCTAGAGTAAGTTTTTTTTAGTAGTTTAAAAAATTAAAATCATTAAAATAATTTTTTTCTTATTGTGTCAAAACAGGTTACTGTGTGTCACTTTCGTGTAAACCTGTTAAGGACCCGTTATTAACGGGTGACTATCGTATGACCCAATAATGACCCGATTAGTTATCGTGTTGACCCAAAACCCGTTATTTTCATGTCATTTACGTGTCATGTTAACAGGTCGTGTAAGAAATTGTCAGGTCTAATCCTAAACCGAACCGATTTTTTCATTTGTTTATTTAAATCCCACCATAAAAGGGTTGTCGACTCTTGAATTAAAAGAACCATTTCACCATTCTTTGAGAACGCCAAAGGTTTGTAATAACCGTAGACATGAGGCGCATCTACCCCCTCACTAGAATAAACCAGGGTCCAAGATTTTGCCACTCCGTATTCCTTCATTACCCAAATATCGCAGCTTGCGAGAAAACCATAAACACAAATAAACAGAGAGCCTCCCAAGACATGCAAATGCAACACAGAATTGTCATCCTCATCGACCGGGGTGTCAAACTCCAGATACTTCTCACTGGCAAGGTCAAGGGTTAGAATTATGTATCGGTTTTTACCTGCTTGTGATCTTCTCTGCATCAGCCAACTCATAGCACCATTCGACCCATCTGCACTGAAAAACCCTTCCCAGGCATGTTTTGGATCCTTTTCCATGAGTTTGATTTCATACTATAAATCTGAAGTTGGGAACTCACAGTGCCATCATCCCTGCTAATATCAAACTCCAAAATTGCCAATATTTTATAGTCCTGATTAGCGGAATCATACCCAAATCCGTACTGAGAGAGCACCTGTAAATCTGAGGATTGCTGCTGCTGAATCTCGAGGGTTGGGAAGGGAATCTTCTTAAACTTTTGAATTTCCGGGTTCCACAAAGCGATGAAAAGAAATCTGACGGAGGAGCGTTACCTGACTTGAGTAAAATGGTTCGACCGGAATTGGTTTGGATGGAGCGTTGAAGATGAGCTTTGATGAAGCGATGGTCGTTGATGGTGGCATACCAAACCTTAGAAATGCAGAGGAACCGAATCAAATCCTTGGGCGGAAGCCGTGAAAGGATGTCGAACAGTATCTCCGGTGTCTGACATTTTTTTATTTTTTTTTCCGAAGAAATCAGCTACGGATATGGAATCTGGGTTTAGCGACAATAACCAAGCAAAGCAACTCGGCTGGTCAACATCGGTGATTTTATTGAGGACCGGCGTTACTTCCTGTTTCAACATACTCTCTTTTTCATGTTTATTTGTTTTCTTTGTAAATTTTGCATGTTTTTTTAGAAAGCTACGACATTGATATATAATACAATACGTACAACTATTGAAGATAGTGTGTATAAAATGGATCTCGATCAAAATCTTGTCAGAGATTTACATCTGGACTAAAGGAAAAAGAACGTCCGCACTAGAATAAAATGAAGTGCTATCCTCAAGGAGAGAATCAAGGATTCCTTAAACCAAGTTACAGAATTTTCCAGCGTTAAACTCAGAGTCAACCTATGGGCTACCTTGTTCGTTGACATTCCCAAATTGCGAAGATTCCTCCTCGCTTTCTATTTGCAAAGGTGCAATCACCACAAGTGCGTCCCCTTGTACCTCAGGTGAGGCGAGTTTCCTCAAGATCGGCGTTGATTTTGGTTAAATTTAAATCGGATTTGAGGTAAAATTCGAAGTTTTCCGTTGACTCTACCACCAGTAGCGTAGCACCTTGTTCCGGTTTGGGCACAAAATATGCGAGTCCCTTGCTTGTCCCATGGCATAATCCTTAGTTTCGGCCGTACTCATACTTCAATTTCATGCTCATTCGTTGTGCGTAACTTGGAAGTCTGGTCAACTTGGAATCCATGAAAATGAAATCAGGTCAAAGAGAAAACATTGCAAACAAAATCCACAACTTTCAAACAGTACTGATATGCATGAACAATTTCAGCACTTTTCGGCTTATGGATCCCTAAAAAGCAATCTGTAATAATGCACATTTAGTTATTCGTCTGAATATTAATCCTGCCCAAATTTTTTAACTGATTACAGCATAAATCAACCACTAATTGAAACCAAAGCAATCGGAATAGCAAAGGACATAATTTGTGAAATTTGACTTCATTTTGGCCGTTTGAAACAGCCTCATATTCTCTTTGCATACCTAGCATGTCTTCACGATACATGTTCATTGCAGACTACACCCTACGAAGATCAATAACTTCCGCACATACTTTTGCCACGAACATTCATTCACATGAAAGTGAGAAAAAAAACAATATGTATCCAAATCAGTTGGCGCCAAGAGTCCAAGACATACTCCAGGAAGTCGACAATGCCTTGGCAACAAAGAGTAAAGCAAAAGAGCAGCAGCGTTATCATCCAACCCAAGTACCTGCAGAAACACAAACTGCTATGAGATACCAAAAACCCAACAAGCTTGCAAGAAGCTAAATGGAAACAAGGATTAGAGATCAAACAAGAATACTTGTACGCTCAGTTTGAATCAAGGATTATAGTTCTTTTTTCGTCCTTTTAATCTGTTGAATCAAGAAGTAGAGGTTGAACAAAGATATTCGTAATCATAATCAAACAAGAAAGGCATTCAAGTATATAGCTAGAACTTGTGACAAGTGACAAGTCAGAAGAGAAACATCTCGTTCATTCTGTTTTCTATATCTAATTAACAAAAAGTTTAGCCTTTGAGCAATCATTTTACAGCTTTTGAGGTTGCTCTGTTTCTATCCATTTTTGCCATGGAGCTCCTTTTATATATACAAAATCCAATGATCACAGTAGACGAATTCTCAAACAAAGAAAGATAAGGATGCATCTCCCTAACGAAAATCTGAACCGAGATCAAAACAGGATCAGGATGCAATGGTAAGATTATTTCTTGCAATTAAGCCCCAGAAATCATTGGCTTCGTGTATATATAGCAAAATGATTTATCAATCAAGAAGACAAACAGAACAACCCATGAACATGAGCCATTAGGTGCAGGAAATTTAAGCATGACATTAGTTACTCATATGGTTCCAACTTACAGTAGATAAACAAGATATTTTTCGGGGCATGATTCATTTTAGTTAAACCCACCTTCTTCGCTCACGACGGAGCCACCATCAAGAAGAGAAAGGCTCCCTAAGCAAATGGTTACTTTAAAGACATGTGGCAGACCCCCACTGTAGACTTCGTTACTATTTTTCTGCTCTAAATCAAACCAAACAAGCGCACCCTCACCTTTCTTCAAAAGAACCATTTCACCGTTCTTTGAGAACCCCAAAGGTTCACAATGATCAAACCACCAAGGCACAGTTTCCGGACCAGTTTCCACACCAATAGAATAGAGCAAGGTCCAAGAGTCAGACGTTCCGTACTCCTTCATAATCCAAACTTCATGTCTACTGCTCCTATTATTAACAAAAACGCATAGAGAGCCCCTTAAAACCACCAAATTCATAAGATAATTGTCGTCCTCGTCCACTGCGGTGTGAAACTCCCGATAATTCTCATCGGCAAGATCAAGGGTTAGAATTATGCACCGACTGTTATCTTTCCACATCACCCAACACAGAGCACCGTTCGTAAAAACAATCTCACGCCTATGAACGGAAAAACCATGGCAAGGCAAGCTCTGAATCTTTTTCCATGAGTTCGATTTTAGACTATAAACGCCGACTTGGGAATCCACAGACTCTCTCTTTCTGTTCTCAAACTGCGTAAATCGCGAAGCTTTAAAGTCATCATTTGCTGAATCATATCCGAACCCGAAGAGAGTGTACCTGTTGAAATATGATGGTGGCTGATGCTCCAACGTTGGAAGGGGAATCTTCTTGAACTTTTGAATTGACGTGTTCCACAAACAAACATTTGTACATTCACTGTCGTGAATACAAACCACACCATTAACCGAGCAGCCCAACATCTCAAGGTAGTCGCCAGGGCATTTCAAGGGCCGCTCAATTGGCACAAGTGTCCCGAACGCTTCGTCGCCGTTGAAAGGCAGTGAATAGAAATCTGACCAAAGAGCGGAATTTGATCGGAGTAAAAGGGTGCGAGCAGAATTGGTTTGGATGAAGCGTTGGAGATGAGCTTTGCTGAAGTGATGGTCGTGGATGATGGCATACCAAGATTTGGAAACGCAGAGGAATCGAATCAAATCCTTGGGCGGAAGGCGAGAAAGGATGTCGAACAGTATCTCCGGTGGGAAGTCTTTGACTCTGACATGGTTTTCTTCTTCTGGGTTTTGGGTTTTGAGCTCATCTGTGAAATTCGGCTTCAGGATTCTTCTTCTCTGTTTGGCGAAGAAAGCGAAACTTGAAAAGTTCGAAGAAGGAGCAACAATCTGAAGAAATCAGCTATGGAATCTGGGTTTAGGGTTAGATCTCGGGAGAACAACAGAGAAATCAGCTATGGAATCTGGGTTTAGGGTTAGATCTCGGGAGAACAACAGAGCAAGAGGAGGGTCAAACATTACTCACCTTCAACTCCACCGGGAGCAAAGATTAGCCATAATGTAGTTTAAATTTACGTTCTATGAGAATCATTTTTAAGATTTTTATTTTATAAATAAAAAGAAATATCACAAACTAAATGACAGTTACACTTTAGAAAAAATAATAAACACACTTCTATTTAATTTTTTCACATTCCAATTTCTTTTTGTTTGTTTTACATATAACTAGTCTTTCTGCACGCGCTGATGCGCGTGGGAAAGGCTTTTTTTTTACATCACGGCACACTACGCGCAATGTGTAGTTATTATTTTTTTTCTTTTTACATTTGTTCATACATAAAGACATTCTTATAATTACAGCGCGCTATACGCAACGTACAATGTTTAATTTTAATTTGTACATTTGTAGACATTCATTCATTTAAACTTTTTTAGTTAACAAATTGTAGTAAATTTTGCATTGCTAAATTTAAAATAAGATAATGTAAACCTCTCAACCTGAGAAGAGAAACGCTCATAAACGAAATGAAGCTAAATATGATGTTCCTGATCGATCTTCTACATCACAAATGCCACAAAAAAGTGAAACTTTATGCCCAAATGATAGCAGACAAATTCATATGTGAATACACCATTTAAATTGTCATCAAACTCAGTAAATAAACCACACAAAAAGACAACCTCAATACACAAAGAGAAAACTAACCCTCTATAAGAAGAAAGATCACAATGAAATTACAAACTTGAAGTCCGAATTGATCACCCAACATACATCAACATATCAAACCAAACTAAGAAAATAAAATAAAATTATTTCTTGCATTCCTGAAAATGTAAAGGAAAATCGTATCAGCGGTAAACTAAAATAACACAATAGAAATGTTAGCTAAAACTGAGAACCTTATTGTATGCCAAGACGACTTTTTCTCTGGATATCCAGGTATTATGCTTAATTTTGCCAAAGGAACCCAAACTGTTGCAGAGAGAATGAATGTCACAGGAAAATTAAACTTCAACAATTAAACCGATTAGAAAACATAAAAAAGAAGTCAACCTTATGATGGAGATATAAAATAGAGAGGAAAAAAAAAATCTTAACAGAACCATGAATACGAATGAGAAACACAAACTTGCCAAAAAAAAACCTATTATAGCATGTCAAGATTTTTTACGGTATTATCCTTTTCAATTCGTTAAACAAATTTTCGTTTGGAAAAGCTTTGCTATAATTCCCATATTATAACATAAATTCATAGTTCAACAAATTTGTTTAATAAAAAAAATTAAAATAGAGCTAAAATTTAGCAAGAAACGTACCAATCCAAATGAAAGCAAAACCTTGATAAACAAAGTAAGACAAACATTAAAGAGCATACCCGGTTGAATCCTCTAGCTAAACTTTGATAAGTCGAATGATTTTCGTTTTGGTTTTACAATCTGTACAAAAAAACCTTCAATCATGCAACTAAAGAAAACAAACACCAAAAAGTTGAATTCCAAAACAATTAACTTAAGTCCCCCAAAGACAAAAGAAATGATTAACTTAAAAGAGAAACAAATGGAATTAGTTAAAAACAAAGACATAGTTTATCCACAATTCATCCATTCAAGGGCCGGTAACTCTCAAAGGTAGGGTTCTGGCTTTCTGCCTACGCTTTCCCTCATGTGAGAGGACTTTCTTTTATCATATATAGTGTGTTACGCGCAATTTTTGAAACTTTTGTAACTATAAACAACATATATCATTTTATTTATTCTGTGACTTTATATCAGAAGTAATAGTCAAAATTAATTGGCTCTACTTACTTCTCTGAAAGCTTTGTACAATAAGTAAAGCACATCCACCAATTGTAGTAGGTCTTTGAAATCCCAAACTCATTTGCTCCCTCGCATCTATTTTTCAAACACTCTTCGACTATCGTAATTTGCCTCCTCGTACAGTTGTGGAGCCATGAACTATGATGTCCCTACTTCAATCAAAATGTAGATAAATCTAAACATATTAACTTCTTTAAGTAAACCATCATATTTCTCACAAACTAAACACCAACATTTGACAAGGAGGTAAAGATTTTAAAGAGAATTCTAATTGTTGAAGCAATAACGTGCTGATAAACAATTAATAATGTCCGTGTTGCAAACGGAGAGAATAAAACTATAATTTATATTCTCTCTTGAAGGTATCCATAATATATAACCAACAAATGGTTTTATCAATAGTTTACACATGTTGATCGAACTTCAGAAGTTGGAAGAAAGAGTATGTTCATAGAAATTACCTGATTACATGCTACATATTTGAATTCAAAGTAATCAGCGATCAACTTGCGTTCCCAATTCTATCTCAACCAAAATTCACCTTCCAAACACAAAAGTTCACGTCAATTCAGACTCATCATACTAAAAAACCAGAGAAAAAAAATTAACCAATTTCACATGAACAAATCAATCTGAGTTCTAACTTAGTTTTCCTGCAATAAAACGACCGAAGTTAATAAGCGATAAGGGAAAGAAACAAATCATGCTGATAATTTTTAAAATTTACCCAAACCATTCGAAGTAGTAGGGACGAAGCTTCTTCCCTCCTTCTCTGGATTTGTGTGGAATACTCATTGTACATTTGCGAGTCCTTGGGAGTTATTTTATGTTCTCCGTTGCGGCAGTTTATTTGGAGTCCTCCACGATCATGTTTCCTTTTTGCACGTTTAATTTCTTTTCTTATTTTACTTCTGTTTAATCTCTTTTAATTACTACTTTTTCTTACAAAACTACCCTTAGTAAAAAATTTCTGTATTTCTTTTCAGTTAATGCATTTTTTTGATTCAAGGGCATTGTTGTCCAATTATTTTTGGTGAAGCCTTGAGACATCAAAATTAACTTATGGCTTTCTAATAGTAGAGATTTATTTAATTTGATAGTCAAAATTAATAAGAGAGCGTGAATATCTGTTTGCTAAACTAAAAATAAATGATGAAGGGTTATTGCATTTTATCCCCTCTGGTATGGCAACAATTGCGAAATAAGAGCTTGTCACTAAAAATTGCAATGTTAACGCTAGAGCATCTCTAATTGACTAGCTATATGAGCTCTTACGCTAAAATTTAGAGAAAAGGGACAATCAAGGTTCTAAAAGGTGCTAGTCGGGTGGCGGGCGGAGGACTAATGCTTAGGCGTCTAGGCCTTAGGCCTATAGACGGAGCCTGGAATTTTTTTTTTAATTTTAATTAAATTTATTATATAAGATATAAATAAATGTCTACTTGTATTTAAAAAATACATAATTGTATATGTTGCAGTCCTATTATATTAGGAATGTGATTGTGTAAATCCTAACATATCTAGGATATCCTTATGGGATTCTATCATATCTATTAGACTAGATATTATACTATTAGAGGTGTAATCCTATTTGGATAAGGAATTTACCTTCCATACTACCATAAATAAAAGCACAATGGGGTGGAATAGAACACACCTCACAATTACACATCTCTCTCTTTCTCTCTACTATTGTCTCACCTCTCTCTCTATGGCCTCCATAATCGTTTAGTAAATTATGCCCAAAATACGTTATCAGCACGCTTTTGATGCTGCGCTAAAGATGGTTTGCTCTTCAATTAGGGGAGTATTACGTTTTAATCATTCTTTTTATGATTAATTTATTATTATATTAAATTGATTTACATGCTATTGATTCAATTTAATTTTTCTATGTTGAATGTGATACAACGCATTGGAGATCAATTCCTGCTTTCCGAGAAGGATATTCTACAAATTCAAAAGCTTAGTTGTTTTCTGCCAATCATGTTCCTTTAAAATAAATTAAGATATTTGAAAAAACCTTGAAGCATGAAAACATTCCTCATGATACATGAACTCTCTATATTTATATTTTCCTTCGAATTATATATTTTGTCAATATATACACTTGTTCATGCAATACGCAATGATACTATGTAAAATTTGTGAGTCAAAACATCGAAATTAATTTTGAAGCAATTAGAGTTTTCAACCCTAGAATTCAAAAAAATATGGGTTTTTTTTTTTTTTTTTTTTTTGCATGGCCGAGCCGCGCCGCCACTAGCACCGAGCCGAGTTAGCTGGTTTCCATCACGGCAACAGCCCTCTGGGCTTGCTGCGTGTGCACGAACACCAGGCCTTGGCCAAGTAGGGTTTACCGTGGGCTTGCAGTCCCTCCAGCCCACTCCAGCACAGCTTGCAGCCTTTGTTGGGCTCAGCTCAGCGCTTTTCGGCCTAAACCAACAAAATTTAAGTTGCTGGGCTCTGTCTCGCATGCCTCGGCCCACTATCCTGCAACCTCTGTGTTGCTGGGCTTGCTTTGCCACGGCCCAAACCGAAGCCAGCCGGCAGCTGGGCTTCGCATCAACACCCTAGGCCAGCCCCGGTGCTGGGCCCATGACCCCTCACACTATTTTTGGTCGAAAACCAGCAGCTTGGGCTGCGGGGTTCTTTCCCATACCTTAGCCCGTGGCCTGCAGCCACATATGGGCTGTCTTCAAAGCCTTGCCTTTCACACGGCAGCCAGCCACCGAATTGGGCTGCAATTTTTTGTAACCCAATGTCCCCTTTTTTGGCATTCCTGCTTCATAACATACATCTATAATTTTTGGGATGTTATTGGTTAACGCTTATCAAGCTATGATTTTATTATCACTTTGCTCAAAGAAAAAAATTTCAAGCTAATATTAACCTGAACGTTATTATTTTGCTTTTACGATCAAACGTGAATGATTACGATCTATTGAATTAATTAAAATGACTAGCAGTCCATTAATCTGACAATTAATCCAAAATTATTGGCCTGAAATCCACTTTTTGGCAGCTAACGATTCAATAAATTATTTCTTTTCTTTGAACTGTTGACTCACTTTTGTAGTTCCGAAGCACTCATAATTGAGTTCCTGAAGCAACTCAAATCCACTACACTTAAACAACATATTGTATTATGTGTTCTTGCAGGAACCTCTCTTTTATGAACTAAATGTTCATAAAATAAATTGAACTTGTTGTTTCAAATTTAGTGTCTTTGAAACCCGAAGTTTTCTTAAAACAATACACCCATGAAAACTTGAGTTTTTCATGAAAACCATTTCTTAGAACTCGAATGTTCTAACTTTGATGCTTATGGATGATTCATTCCTATAGCACCAATCACAATCTTGTTCCCTCCAATTCAGTGGATTGTCGAACCGTCACAAGTTCAATTTTCCTTATTTGGAAGTTTCTAGTAGAAACCACTTTAAGTGGGGTACAAGACGTTAATCTCCACTTGACTATCAAGAAGCTGAGAAACCATTGAAGCCAACAATGGCATGGAAGTGTTGAATAAGCCTCTGCCATAATCTTCATTTGAAGACTTATGCCCGAAGCATTACAACCGAAAATACCTCATGACCAAGGATTCCATGGCTCTTTAGTTTGCTTCTACAAACCGTCTGATCATATGAGACATTGCCTGAAGCACACCATGGTTACGTTCATGAATGGGTACAATTCTGAAGTTTATAACTTCGATCGAATTTTGACTCGAGAATACTTTTCTCATCCTTTGGGTCTGTCTTTCACAATCTAATTTCGAGTTTATTTTTACAACATATGGTAGAATCAAGGCCTACCAAGGTGTGGCATCACACCCGAAGTGTGATCCTTGGCATCTAAGACCTAAAACTTCAAGAATAAGCGATATTATTTCCAAAACCTTAACCCTGCAGAATCTACTTCCGTCTTGATGGAATAGATCATTGGTTATGCACCTATTCGTGCCTCTACCCATTGAGGAGTATCATTCTCGTAGTCAATATTTGAGATTGATTTTGCCCCACTAAACATCGTTGGAAAAGCAGAATTTTGACATGAATGGCCTTGTTGGCCGAATCCCCTTAGTAACTTTGGTTTACTTTGTGAACATTTTTCCATGTTCTTGGATTCAAGTTTGGTGTTTGTTTTTTCGTTATGGATAATCTTATTGATATTGTCCTCAAATATGAGTTAATTGAATCATGTTTCTTATATACATGTGACCAAATTCAATTAAACACGTGATTAGGTACGAATGTGGGAAAGTTAGTTGTCTGGATGAATGTGAAAATACGCACACTAACTTTGCACCTAAATCACATCTTGACTTCAAGTCTATCCAACTTGATTAAGAGCATTGACACTCTCCTCGTTGTATGAATGGTACTGAATTACCATTTAAGGGACCTTATATTCTCCCTGTTCCAGAAGAACGTCGTTAAGTTTTAAAGGATATTCGAGATGACAATGATCATGAATGAAACCACTGAAGAAATACAGTGAATTATCTTTGCACCACCTCCAAAAATGAGCTTAAAGCTTTGTTTTGGGGCCAATAGGTTGTCTCCCAACTGGGACCACATCACATGTGGCTAGCCTAGAGCCTGGTTGTGAAACCTCATCCCAAATTTAGTGTATTTTCATATGCCGGATTTATGAAATTACCTTTTTACCCTTGAGTTGACTTTGTTTGACCATCTCGTTGAAACGCGTGGTTTTACTTTTTCTAATTTATTCTTAACGTACTTATCAAACCCGCACAAGGCACATCCCCAAATGGTTATGTCTTTACCGTTAAGGAATATAGAAATATCTTGGAGGTCCACGACATGACCTTAGTTGTGAAATCTTCAAATCGTTCCAAGACTCACCTCACTTCACTACGTCACATGTGAGACATGGTTAAGAGTTCTTGTTGAGCATATTCGAAGTGCTTGTTGTTTTCATCCATCGTTGAGTCCCAACGACGATCCATGAAAACTATACCACATATGTCAACATGACCAAGACATGATACATCAATGAAGTCAACGCAAAGACATGTTGCATCTACATAGCAAAGCATCAGAAGATTGAAGTCATGCAAGCCGATCCCAAACAACCTTACCGACTTCTACACGATGTCACTGCCGAAGTCAACCTTTTAGAAGCTTGTCCGAGGAATTAGTATGCCTAACTATTCATATGCAATGCTTGTAGTTCTCATTTCGAAGTTCTGTCAAACTCAAGGGGAGTATCTAGAATTGTACTCACTTGATATTAATGTACTCTTTTTCCTTATGATTAGGAGCATTTTTTTCCATTGGGTTTTTGCTACCTAACTAGGTTTTGACGAGGCACCCATCCTGGGCTGATTATACCCTTGTGAGCTCTTCTACTTACATCCAGAAGACATATAGTTTTGACTTAATGCAACTTCTCACTTTTCTCCTTAGCCTATGGGTTTTATCATAGCAAGGTTTTGTCAGTTTTGCCTTTTATGCATTCTTCAGTTGATTTGAGACTTACATTCACTCATTGTGTTGACGACTTCAACAACTGTACTTACTTCATCGCTAAAGACCTTATGCGCAATTTGTTTGAGTATTTACACACTCAAGGAGGAGTGTTGCAGTCCCATTAGATTAAGAATGTGATTGTGTAAATCCTAACATATCTAGGATATCCTTATGGGATTTTACCATATCTCTTAGACTAGATATTATCTTATTAGAGTTGTAATCCCATTTGGGTAAGGAATTTACTTTCCCTACGACTATAAATAAAGGCACAATGGGGTGGAATAGAACACACCTCACAATTACACATCTCTCTCTTTCTCTCTACTATTGTCGCACCTCTCTCTATGGCCTCCATAATCGTTCAGTAAATTATGCCTACAACAGTATAGGGATAATGAGTGTTCATCCAAGTATTCAACAAGGTCCTTTTCTTATTAAAAAAAAAATGCAAATTGAAAGCTATCTATTTTTTGCCTAATTGGGTCGCGACCTAGGTGGGGGTGCCTAGGCAGTTGTAAGAGGGCTAAGTGAGCACCTAGGCAATCTAAAGCCTTTTCTTAATTTTCAAACTTTTAGAAATTAATTGAAGTGACCAGTCTAAGCAGAAAATTTTAGAACAAGGGTTACAATCATCGTATATAATGCTTATAGATAGCTCCTACATTGAAACTAGGGTTTATATGCTGTTTTTTTTAGAATAGAAGGGCTTACATGTTCATTGAGTATTTGAATGGAGATGTTGGAGAATGAGCATTTGAGTAGTAAATGATTTGTGAATAGAATGTAATGTGAAAATATTGACCAGTGATCTGATTTTTAATGAAATATAATGCAATAGATCCGTCTAGGGCTAGAATTATTTCCCAAAAGTCCCAAATCAAACAAAAAAAAAGATTCCGATCTCATACCGAAAAAATTCTCAAACCGATAATATCGAAATTTTGAGACTCCATACCGAACCAATACCAAAATTTTTGGTACATGATTCGGTCTGAGCTATGTATTGGTTTGCAAATCTCGAACCAAACCAGTTTTTTTTCATTTGTTTATTTATTTGTTACGGTTAATTTCACTAGTTGGATTGGTTCAGAATAATCTGGACCATCTATTTTTGTCTCGTCTCTACCTTCTAACCCTACTTACTTTTTCTCATTTTATTTTGCCTTTCTCATCTCTGCCTTTACTCAGAGTCTCAGACTCTCTTTGTCTATCCTTCTTGAATTCAAAGCTCAGTAGTCACCCACGTACCCACCCACTCACCCTCTCACAATCTCACTCCAACAAACTTTTTCCACTCTGGCCACCATCACACCTCACCGCTTCATCCCCACCTCATGACAAACTGTCTTCAACTCTCCACCCTCCCTCCACCACACACACACACACACACACACACACACACACACACACACACACACACACACACACACACACACACTCTCTCTCTCTCTCTCTCTCTCTCTCTCTCTCTCACGATTCTCTCTCTGAGACTATCTCTAATTCTCTCCAACGATTCTCTATATGTGCAAAGTTTCAAATTGGAGCTTAGGGTTTCAAATTGGGGGCACAGGTTTGGAGGAAGACATGGATTTGACTATGTCTTCACTCTCTCTCTCGACCTTCAATCTTCACCGATTCACTGTCACTTTCTCTGATTTCAATTTGGGTTTAATGTAGGTTCGGATGATTTGGATTTTGATGCAGGTTCGGATGATTTGGATTTTGATGCAGTTTCAGTATCGGGAAATCCCAAAATACAGAAAAACATTTCGCGAGTGCCAAAATTTGAGTACCGAAATTTTGGTTCGGGATCAGTCGTTGGATTCCCGTCTCAAAATGGTCAATTTGAGATTCGGTATGCCATTTTCGTTTCGGTATCCCTCTCATCGATTCTACCTTCAAACCCACTAATTTCAGTTTCTTGCAATTGAAAATAATCTAGATTCTTCCAACTGGAATACTCACTCAACCTTCTTCTCTAGTTTCTCTAGTTTGATGGCAGAATACGGTATTACTACTATAAAGATCCCATCTTAATGATAATTCTTCGTCTGATGGGATCTTTATAGCAGTAGAAATCGGTATTCCACCATCAAACTCGATGTCTGTAAGTACAAGGAAACACTTTTATATTCATTCGTCCTAATTAATACTTTATCATACAAGGTTTGTCCTCTTACAAAAGGGAAGGGGTCTAAAAGCATAGAAACTAATTCACAGAACCATCTAAATCCGAAAGTTTGAAATGCAGGGCAGCCATAGTCTTCAAAGTATTACTAACCATATATAGGATCCTGTGCATTGCATGGCTCTATTGGCAAACATGATATATTAAATCCAACACAGTTAAAACATCTGTGATTGCTGAGTGCAAACATCTACTCCTAAGCTATGTTTGTGCACTACTGTCCTAAAATAAATATGTACTACCCTACACCAGAATACCGGCCACATATAAAGAACAGGCTTGGACTAGCAAAACAGAGGCGAATTATAACGATAACGAGTTGAGAACCAGCCTGCAAACTAGCAAATGAACTAGCATTGTGTTATCTACCCTTGCATTTTCAATGAACAAGACATTATCATGAGTTGAAAAAAAATCCTCTGAACATTAGACGTGTGAAATGTCAGCACCGAACACCGGAAGTGATTAGAAAACAGAGGGGAAGACATGATTGATTAGAAAGATAAAAGATCAACAAGCTTAGTAGGCTAGTACATAGGGAGGAGCATAGTTCACATACTTGTAATTCGTAACTTTTGTTCACTGTTGCTTGAAAGTTTCCTGTTATTAGAGGTAGAAGGGACTAACCACGGCCTCCCAACAATCACGGGATCACCATCAAGAAGAGAAAGGCTCCTATGCAAATGATTGCTTCAAAGGTAAGTGGCAAACCACCAATTTCGACTTGCTTGACAGTTTTCCCTCTAAATCAAACCATACAAGCGCATCATCGTCTTTCTTCAAAAGAACCATTGCACCGTTCTTTAAGAACCCCAAAGGTCTGCAATATTCAAACAACCAAGGCATATTGTCCTGCCTAATAGAATAAAGCAGGGTCCAAGATTCTATCACTCCATATTCCTTCATAATCCAAACGTAATGTCTACACCCCTAATCATCTACAGAAATACATAGAGAGCCACCTAAAACCTCCAAATCGATCACAGAAGTGCCATTCTCATGCACTGGGGTGAAACTCCTGATACTTTTTACTGGCAAGATCAAGAGTTAGCATTATGCATCGATTATTATCTAATTTGCCTCGCATCAGCCAACTCAGAGCACCGTTCAAAAACACATTCTCACTATTATGCATAGCAAAACCATTGCAAGGCAAGTTTTTTTTTTTTTTTTTTTTTTTTGTCTTTTTTTAAGAAATTGATCAATATATTAACCAGAGAAAGCCACACAGGGCAGACTAACAAGGGCAACCAAACAGATCAACCAACTAGGGGAGAGACAGGGGGTACAAACAAACACACAAGACCTTGGAGTCAACCCAATCTCTCAACATCAAAAGGTTAGTTCGGCGGGCAGGGAAGGCCGTCATTGTTGAGAATGCCCACAAGCGAAGATAGGGGTCTTTCAACCCAAACAGTATCTCACATCTCCGTGCCAGAATGAGACGCTACATAGTCCGCTGCACAGTTTGCTGATCTTGGGACCCAAGACCAGTCGCAAGCATGGAATAAGTTCCACAACGCACGGATGCGGGATAGGATGGAGAATGCCTCCCAGCTACAATCATCAATCTAGCCATTGAGGCAAGACACCACCTCTAACAAGTCAGATTCGATGATAATATCAGCGAAATCCCGCTGCAAGGCCAACAGGCATCCCTCGAGGACCGCCAAGGCTTCCGCCGAACACACATTTGGGGCCCAAACCTCTATGCGACTGATCGCAATGCAGCAACCCTCTGAGTTTCTTACTACAAAACCTGCAAATCCGTCAGTCCGACCACCCACAAGGCCTTCCATCCACGATGTGTCAACATTAATCTTTAGCTTATTCACAGGAGGAGGAGTCCAATTAGATGGCGAATGCGGAAGTCTGCTGCAAGGTAGGAGAGGCGGGGCCAACCTGGAGCGGGCAGCCAAGAGGGAAGCAATTGCAACCCCCCGTTATATGGATAGTTTATATGGATAGTTTGAGAAGGGGATGGGGTTATGTTGTTGAACACCCCATTGCAGCGAGCCTTCCAAATGTTCCAGCATGTAAAAGCAATTATGGATAGAGATTTCATCCGTTCCTCCACGGAGCCAAGATCCGAACCCAAAAAACCCTTAAGCCAGGCAAGTTTTGGATCCTTTTCCATGAGTTGGATTTTAGGCTATAAACACGGACTTGACAACTTACAGAAACATTATTCCAAGTAAAAAACTCCGCAATTCCCAAAATTTTATAGCCATTGTTAGCTGAATCGTATCCGAATCCAAAGTAAGTGTGCGTCCTCAAATCTGATGATGGTTGCTGCTGCTCAAAGGTTGGGAGGGGAATCCTCTTGGACTTTTGAATTGACGGGTTCCACAAAGCAATACTTGTACGGTTACTGTTGTGAGCACAAACCAGACCATTAATGGAGCATCCAATTATTTGAGTGTACGAATGATGGCATGTCAAGGGCTGCCCAATTTTCACAACCGTCCCAAACTCTTCATCGCCTTTGAAAGGCAATGAAAGAAATCTGATGGAGGATCATTATATGACTTGAGTAAAAGGGTTCGAGCAGAATTGGTATGGATGGAGCGTTGAAGATGAGATTTGATGAAGCGATGGTCGCGGATGATGGCGTTCCAAGCTTTTGAAACGCAGAGGAATCGCATCAAATCCTTGGGCGGGAGCCGTGAAAGGATGTCAACAAGTATCTCCGGTGGGAAGTGTGATTCTGACATGGTTTCTTCTCATCGTTCTCTGTTCCGCAAAAAATCTTCCGGGTCGTGCGCTTCAAAGCTTGTGCTTCTTTGAGCTCGTCGACTTTGCCAAAGCGGATGAGGACGGAGATGGCCAGTGGACCTCTATTGTAAGAAGAATAATAATAAAATGTCATATTTTAACATTCACCTTTGAAATTTCATTTTAGAGTAATGCTAAAGAGATCAAATTTTTTAAGTTAAACTTACAAATCAAATGATGTGGTGATAAATAATTGAATTATTAATTGTCGGTTAACGTGTTTGTTTTTTTTATTGGTGACACATCATTTTGTTTACAAATTTGGTATAAAAATTTGGTCTTCCAAGTTTTATCCTTCATTTTAATCTCACTTTTTCATTTTAATCTCACTTTTTCATTTTAATCTCTCTTTGTCTTCTGTAATTCAAAAGACACAACTTTACTTCCTGAAACTCAAAATTCATTTTACTTTGACTTGTGGACTCTCTGAAACTTATAGGCCACATCCTAAACATATGTGGGATTAATACCCAATAAGATTACGTCACATGTGCAGTCAAATTAATTATAAATCTCCATTATGTATTTACATTAACAATTAGAGAATATTAAGTTTAAAAATAATTGAGGAGAAAAAAAAAAAGAAATTGATTAGCCTGGCTCACTCAAATCGAACTCACATGAGAAATTAAAATATCTAAGGAAATGTGAAGCGAGTTTTGAGTTTTATAAAAACAACTTTCAAGTTTGAGGGCAAACTGGAATCAAAATTGAGTTTCATGGGGCAAAGTGAAGCCAATTTTGAATTTCAAATAGTAAAGCGGTGACTTTTAAGTTATAAGAAACAAAATGGGACTAAAATGAAGTTCTAGAGGTGTAGCTAAAAATAAGCCTAGAATTAATTGATAACGAAAAGAATAGTTTGTTGAGGGGTCTTGCTTTCTATTCCCTCTGGATTGAAACGTAACTAGCATGAGCCAAGTACAACACCACTGTGCGTTCCGTACCAATAATATAAAACACAAAAAAAATGAACACATATTTTTGAATAATTGACACGAAATGTTACCGTGACAGTGCACTCGTGTTATACAAGTCATTTACCTCCGGTTTGGATGCTTAATGTGAATCGTTAGCAACCTTTTTCATATGAACATTCTCATTTCTCCTTCTCGTGCTGCAGTGTAGCGAGATGATTCAAACAAACTGTTCTAGATCACTTTTTCAACCATCATCTTTGTAAAAAATTACCAAAACGATTTTAGGATTTGGTTAATTATTTTTGTAGAGTTGAATTTTAAAAGAGGACAGAGAAAATATAATCGTACGACATTGCAAAATCGAAAATAAAAATATTAGTTGCTTGGATCCTATATTGTAATTCAACCTTGCGCATTCACTGACCCAAAATCCCTACCTTTGGAGTACAGATTGCCAAGCATGATATATCAACCAAATGGAACCTAACTTGGAAAATCTGCCATTGCTCACTGCAAAGCATCAATTCCTATGTTTTTCCCATTACCCTCCTAAAATATGTGCTATATGCTGCACCGGAAGACCGGCCACACACACAATGAGCAAGCAAAACAGAGGTGAATAACAACGGTAACAAGTTGAAAACCAGTCTTCGCATAAACATGACATGACATGAATGAAGCAAGACATCGAGTTGAAAACGAGTCCGCAAACTGAAAAATTAACATTGTTACGATAAAAAGAAAAAGCTTCAATAGTCTAAAATAGCATAAATTAGCATACTTGTGATTGCATAACCGAATTTACCTTTTCTCGCGTCGAAAAATTTATATTGGACGTCAGGAGGAGTTGAAGACTAAGACAGAAAAACCAAACATTCCTTCGTTTTTGGTCACAATGCAACCAAGCTGAAACGAAATCCTCCATTCTGTCCTCCGAGTAGCATTGCTGAGTTACACTCTTACACCAGATGATCAGCTAAAAAAAAAAAAAAAAACACAAGAAACAAATGGGCTATTAGATGAAGGAAATTGCAGCATAACGCCAGTTATATAATTATATAGGAAACTTCATTTTAAGCATTGGCAAATATGACTTTTAGACTAAAACCATGAGTAAGATCAAAATCTTGTTTTAGTCCCTTGACACATTAATCACCTCATTTATCAATTATATTTTGATGTTTTAATTATTTCTCTTTTTCTTCCTAATTTTAATGCATTAATTATATTTCATTATAATTCTAATTTTTATTTCATTCATCGTAATATATTTTGCTGTAAACATTAGATAAACTAATTTTTGTTATACAATATATTTCGATGTATTTTGTCTTCTTCATTTAGGTACATTAAATTCATAATAATACATTTTGGTGCATACATTTAGGTGCACACATTTAAGTACACATATTTCGGTACATACATTTCAATACAAACATTTAGGTACATTAATTCAATATAATATATTTCGGTACATACATTTTGGTACACATATTTAGGTACATTAATTCAATATAATACATTTCGGTGCATGCATTTTGGTATATACATTTCGGTACTAAATTTTGGTACATTAATTCAATATAATACATATCGATATTGACATTTAGGTACCTTAATTGAGTTTTTCAAGTTTGAAGAATGCTAAATAAAACTAATAAATTAAAAAACGTTTAGTCAACAAATAAATTAATATATATATTAATGAATTTAAATATTTAATGGGAGACATTGAATAAAAAACACATTAATTAATTTGAATTAAGGACACATCAAGGGACTATAATTAATATGTAATCTAACACCATGTTTTTATCAAATTTCAATCTTCTTGAATGACTAAAGTTAAAAAACCCCATTATTATACACCAAAAACCATCCATAGTAAGCGAAAGACTAGGACTACCAATACATAGATTATACCTATTTGGAAGCCCAATGGTTGCCGGAGATGGCCGGAAAATAGCCTGAAAGGTGAATGGTCTGCGGCAAAACTGGAAAACTCGCTGGAAATTGGGTAAAATTTAAAGGTTCATAACTTCTTTAATACTCAACGAAATTGAGTGATTCAAAAACTAAAATCATACTTTTCGATGCCGCAAAGAGAATGGTACCTTTCATGATAGCTAAATAGCCGTGGTTTGGCTGGAAAACTGCTCAAAAGTGGCTATCTTGGTCTCGAGTTTGCCACTTTCGAGCCATTTTTCAGCCAAACCAAAGATGAATTATCCATCAAGACAGCTACCATTCTCTTCATCTCGTTGAGAAGTATGATTTTTGTTTTTGAATCAGTCGATTTCGTTGAGTATTGAAGAAGTTATGAATGTTTAAAGTTTACCTAGTTTCCGGCGAGTTTTCCAATGTTCCCACGGACCAGACACCTTTCATGCTATTTTTTTTTTTTTGCCATTTCTAGCAACCATTGGGCTTCCAAATAGGTATAATCTTATTCTACACTTTCCTATCTTCATTTTGATATATTATGGGTCGAATTTGATTAAGAAACGATTGAGTTATGAAGCTTTGAAAATTACCCAAACTTCAGGCCAAGAGTTCCAGGACACTTACCGGAGTTTTTAACAGAATGACCAAAATAATGGATGATGGACAATCTCATGGACCTTTTTATTGATTTTCAATTAGGGACCAAAGTGATGTGTTATATAAATCTCAGGGACCATTTTGGCTAAAAATCCGAATCATAAAAATAATTTGTTTGTTATTTAAGGAGAAAATGATTGATTAAGTAATGACGTGATAAAATGTTAGTCTTACATTTATGCTGATGTGGTTGCAAACTTATGCCATTTAACACCTATTAAAAAATAATTATTAAAAATATTTCAATTTATTTTTATTTATTTAAAAAATTAAAAAAACCAAGGGCATTCAAACTTTCGAATGCCAGATTAGAAACGGAAGGGAGCTTGGCGGCGCCTCCCACTCCGAGACCGACCTCTCCTTCGCCTTCAGTTCCCTTCCGCACGCTTAATTTGTTAACCTCTCCTTCGCCTTCAGTTCCCTTCCGCACACTTAATTTGTTAATCTTTCTATATATTTCTGTTTGATTTTTCATAAAATACAGAGTCGTTGATACTCATATATACAATACCAATAAAAGATAGAGAGGAAATAATTTCTAATAAAAGGGTAATAATCTCTACTTTCGAGTGCATTGCCCACACCAGCTGCACTATCCACTTTGTTTTAAGGTGTACACTTGTTGACCCTAAAAATCACAAAACCTACGTGGCACGCAAACCGAGTAACTAATAAGCTAACTACGTCCTTCGGTTGATGCGAGGAGTGCCAACTCGTCGACCGAGCTCGGCCGAGGAGTAAAATTTGTTGATGTTGGGTTGAGCGCGTTGCTGACTTCTTGATCTTGTGACTGCAACCGAGGAAGGAACAACGTCTCGGCCTTCGGGTTCTAGAGCTTGAAGACGAGGCTGCTAGTTTTGTGAAGTTCAATATCAAATTCGGCTCTCAGGGTGCCGAATGTAGTAACCTGGTAAAACCTCACTTCGCCGAGAATGCTAATGAGATGACCTCTGCCAATAAGGATTCGAAAATCCTTCTCGACAGAGACTTGGATAGATAACCAGTCGGCCTTAATGCAGTGCTATTTATCCGAACTGAAAGTGCTTCGCGGTCGGCTGATTCTACGGCAACAGTGCTGTTTATCCAAACTGAAGATGTTCGCCGATTGCCTTCACAGTGCTATTTATCCAAACTAAAGATGTGTCGGCGGAAAAAGAAAATAAAAAAATCTCAAGATGTTTGAGAGGTTTTGCGTAGGGTAGTTGTGTGTTGAATTGGAGGTCCTTTTGAATGTCGTCTCTCGCTTTGTATTTATAGGGACGTGCCTTGATGAACACACTGTGAAGTTGTTGCCGTGACTTAGGAGTATCCAATCGGAATAGATAATATTCCTATGAATATTATTCCAAATGAGCAAAGCCATACTTTGATACTTGTCGTCAACTTATGATAATTAACCGTGCAATCAGATCAATTTACAAGCACATGGAACTCTTCCCAAAGCATCCTAAATAACCATGCAATGTTTAGACCCATATTCATGTCCAAGTGCATGCATTACCAAAGTCTGAGCACTTTAGCCCACGGCATTATTTTATGTTACGGCTTTATCACCCAACTGTGTTTCAGATAATGGTAAGTCTAGATAATTCAATACTATAAAGAGATAATCATTATGATTAAAACCATAATATCATCCTTAAATAATATTGAAAATTATCTCAACCGATTTGTCGTCCAACGGTCTAGATATCAGCTCATTTAACGGCCTTGATTACTCGAGCCAATGAAGTAAAATCTGGTCCAAACAACACTTCTATTCTCCGATTGTTGGCTAACTTGGCTCCGTAACTTGGAAATCCGGTCGATTTGGAATTCATGAAAATGTATTCAGGTCAAAGAGAAAACATTGCAAACAAAACTCACAACTTTCAAGCACCAATGATATGCATGAACAATTTTAGCACTTTTTGGGTTATGGATCCCAAAAAAAAACAATCTGTAATGTCTTACAAATTCACATTTAGTTAGTCATCTGAATAATAATCCTGCTCAAACTTTTTAACTGATTGCAGCATAAATCAACCAATAATCGAAACAAGAGCGATCGGGATAGCAGATGACATATAATTTGTGAAATTTGGCTTCATTTTGACAGTTCGAAACAGCCTCGTATTCTTTTTACATACCCAACATTTCTTCTGTTGGCATTTGTGAAACTAATGGGATCTTTAGTCCCACATCGCCCATTCCTCTTTTGAAGATCCACTTTATAAGTGTGAATTGGGCCAAAGCCATGGACCTTGGACCTTAGACTTGGAGGGTTTAGGTGCAAATATATTCTAAGGAATTCAGATGGATTCGTCCTAACTTAATCACATTATGTTGAAAAGGTTCTAAAAAGGTTTGAACATTATGATTGTAAACCATTCATAAACTTACTATAAACGAAGAAGATAGCGTATCTCAATTACAGTATAAGCCGACTAAGTAGGTATTCAAGTAATCCTGGAAGGGATCGTTGGAGCCCTTTAATAAGGGTATTAAGATGCTTAAAGCATACAATGAACTATGGTTTGCATTACGCTCAATATCCCCCAGTATTAGAAGGATATAGTGATGCAAATTGATTTTAGGGAGCACAGACAGTGAAATCGTCTAAGCAAACATGTATAGCACGTTCGACAATGGAATCAGAGTTTATAGCCTTAGATACAGCTGCTGATGAAGCTGAATGGCTTAAATATTTTCTGTAAGATATTCCATTATGGCCCAAACCTGTGATTGCAATATGTATACATTATGACAGCATGGATGCACAAGGTCGAGCAAAAAAACGCTAAATATAATGGGAAGTCGAGACATATAAAGCGACAACATTAGACCATTAGACAGCTACTCAAGAATGGAACTATTTCCATTGATTATATTAAATCTAAGGAGAATATTGCTAATCCTTTGACAAAAGGCCTATCCAAGGATCAAGTGGCACTTACATTGAGGGGAATGGGTTTAAAGCCAACTCAATGAGTTATAACTTGACGGAAACCTAACCTAGCTAATTGGAGATCCCATGGTCTAGGTTTAATAGGCAAACTAGTTAAGGAAAACTCAAAGTAAGAAACACACAATCCTTACTCATTCCTATGATGGAAAACAGTGTGTTTCCTGTAAGATGTAGAGGGTGAATCGCTATTCTTAATAATGCTAATATCTTATGTTTAAGATAAATAGAACATGCTATTCTCAATTAGCATTACCTATATGAGATTGATGTGGGGTCGCATCTTTGAAATTGATATGACTACAATTTTCTAAAGGTCTCATGAAATCAGGATATATTTAGGACCAAAATGAACACAACCGTATGAATTGCAGTGTGTCAAGATGTGCTATGTGTGATACTTATTGTTTCGATTTACTACTAAGAATGTTCAGTTCAAGATATTAAATTCACTGCTTCATTAGGTAAATCCAATAAGTACTCACTAGAGAAGGTTCCAGTCCAAAAAACACCTAACCTGATGTGTATCATATCTAAGTTCTCCGGAAAAACATTACTAATTTCATTAGTATCTTATTTTCTATTCAAATGTGGGGTATTGCTAGAGTTTGAATAGAAAATGTGGGGTATTGTTGGAACTTGTGAAACTTGTGGGATCTTTAGTCCCACATCGCGCATTCCTCTTTTGAAGATCCACTTTATAAGTGTGTTTCCACACTTATGGTTTGAAAGAAATTGAGTCAAAGCCATGGACCTTGAGCCTTAGACTTGGAAGGTTTGGGTGCATATATATTAAATGGACGAAAAACACAAGTATCATTTATACGTTTTTGATTTTTGCATTCAGTTTTTTTCCGAAAGGATAAAACTGATCACGTGAACAGTTACAACCTTTCTTAAAGATAAACATGAATGGCTTTAATTGCTCTATTACGCCATTATAAATATGGCCGTAAGATCAGAAACCAAAGAACAATTCGATCGCTTCTTTTTCCTTACTTCATAGAGAAACACCACAACCAATTCACCAAGAATCCAAGTTCGAGTGCAAGAACTTGGATTAGAAAGTTGTATCCTGTAAGATATAGACGTCCGTTGAATAACTGCACTGGTGTAGGGCGAATTTTTGTCTTAGGAGATTGCTACTGCAAGCCTCTATCTTCCTAATCAAGTCAGTGTTTTGTGATTTATTATTCAATTTTATTAATTGTTTATATTTGTAAGATATATTGTATCTTTGTGAAATTTCTATTCGAAATAAACTGTGCAATTGTTATATATTATATACTTGACATTTGATTGGTTTTAACATCTTCATGATAATGCAGACTACACTCTACAAGGATCAATAACTTCGGCACATACTTTTGCTGCGAACATTCATTCCATGAAAGAAAAAAAACAATTTGTATCCAAATCAGTTGGCACCCAGAGACATACTCCAGAAAGGTAGACATTGCCTTGGCAACAAAGAGTAAAGCAAAAGAGAAGCAGCGTTATAATCCAATCCAAGTATCTGTAGAAGCACTAACTGCTATGAGATACTAAAAACCCAACAAGCTTGCAAGAGGAAGCTAAATGGAAACAAGGATTAGAGATCAAACAAGAATACTCGTATGCTCAGTTTAAATTAAGGATTATAGTTTTTTTTTTTTTTCCCTCTTTTTAATCTGTTGAATCAAGAAGTAGAGGTTGAACAAAGATATTCGTAATCATAATCAACGATAAAGGCATTCAAATATATTGCTAGAACTTGTGACAATTCAAAAAAGAAATATGCCGTTCGTTCTATTAATTTCTATTTGTACTGGACATCTAAGTAAATAACAGTGATTACAATCACCGCAAATAATGCTTATATAGCTCCTACTCATTCAAACTAGGGTTTATATGCTGTTTTCTTTTAGAATGGAATGGCTTTCATGTTCATTGAGTATTTGAATGGACATGTTGGAGAATGAGCATTTGAGCAGTAAATGATTTGTGAAAAGAACGTAACGTGAAAATATTGCTCAACGATTTGATTTTTAATTAAATATAATACAATAGATCCGTCTAGGGCTGGATATATTTTCCAAAAGTCCCAAATCAAACAAAAAAATTTATGATCCCATATTGAAAAATTCTCAAACTGATAATACCAAAATTTCGGGACTCCATCCCAAATAGATACCAAAATTTTTAGTACATGATTCGGTCTGAGCTATGCATTGGTTTGGGAATCCCATACGGAATCAATTTTTTTATTTGTTTATTTATTATTTAGGGTTAATTTCACCCGGTGGATTGGTTCAGAATAATTCGGGCCGTCCAATTTTGTCTCATCTCTATATTCTAGCCGTACTCACTCTCTATCGTTTCATTTCGCTTTTCTCATCTCTGCCCTTAGTCAGAGTCTCAGACCCTCTCTACCTATCCATCTTGAATTCGAAGCTCAGCAGCCACGCACCCTCTTACAATCTCAATCCAACAAACTCTTTCCACTCCAGCCACCCCTACACCTCACGACTTCATCCCTACCTCATGATCACACTGTCTTCGACTCTGCACCCTCCGTCCACCACACACAACCAATACTCTCTCTCTTGCGATTCTCTCCCTGAGACTGTCTCCAATTCTCTCCAACAGTTCTCTATGTGTAGGGGTTTCGAATTGAGGGCATGGGTCAAGAGGAGGATGCGGATCTGACTATGTCTTCACTCTGGCTCTCTCTCAACCTTCAATCTTCACCAATCATTGAGTTTAATGCATGTTCGGATGATTTGAATTTCAATCGTTGGTTTTGAGCAGCAGCAGAAGAGAGAAGATTGAGGCTAGTTGATCTGAGTCCAAATTGAAACGTTTCATCTCTCCACCTGATCTGAGTCCAACATATCATAATTCCAATGAAAATTCAAGCCAAAACCTTCGACAACATCGGGATATAACATGGAATGAAATTTTCATTCCTATAAAGGATTAGGAAAAGATTTTGGTGCTAACCAAAAGTCCATGAAGAAAGAGGAAAAGAGGTTGTCTTCCAAATATTCTTCCATTCGGAAAATCCTCAGCAGTAGAACATAGAGGAAAATATCGTATCCAATCCTTTCAGATTTTTGTTCAATGTTGCTGGAATTAAAAACCTATGAAATCCAACGTTTGGCTAGAAGGCATAAACCATTATAATTGCAAACTTGATTTGGTGGCAGAGCAAAACAATCATTGGGAGCACCATCAGGATATTCGCCCAATTGGCAGTGATGAAGGGGGTCGAGCACCATCAATCGGCGGTGAAGGAAGGTGAAATTGGAGAGCGAAGAGAGAGGAGGCCCCAGCGGTGAGGCTTGAAAACGGGAGCAAGTAGGTTTCATTATTATTTTTTAATTATTTTATTAATAAACATCATTGAGTAAAATCCTAAATATCCCCCTTAGCTGACATGGGAATTTTTTAGGAAGTTTTAACGAAAAACCCATGGTACTGTTTACTCTAACGAAAAACTACATTTTTACACTAAAAAGTCAATCCTAGTACTATTCACTTTACCCTTTATTTTGTTCTTATCATTAAAACTCAAAGCTTTCAAACCATTTTCATTAGGTTTCCTATTTTTTTAACTGATGTGGATGTCCATCTCAATTGCCACGTAAGATGGTATAAAATTATAGTATATTTAGATGGTAAGAATAATATTACTCTATGAGATTTAGTTAAGAAACCAGGGCTGCCATTTTAGGCACCTCAACAGGAAACTCATGAATCTCATCGATCCAAGGGTTCTTCTCCTTAGCTGGTTTAACAGTCCTCAGCGCCTTCCACACTGAGCTGTTGCACTTGAACCCCGACCCGAATGCAATCTGCCACATCCGATCTCCCTTCCTGACTCTTCCCTTGGCCTCCGAGTAGGCCAGCTCATACCACAGTGAGCTGCTTGAAGTGTTCCCAAACCTGTAGAGCGTCATCCTTGATGGTTCCATGTGCCAGTCACTAAGCTCAAGGTTCTTCTCGATCTCATCCAGCACCGCTCTCCCTCCGGCATGAATGCAGAAGTGCTCGAACGCCAGCTTGAAATCCGGGATGTAGGGTTTGATGTTCTTCATCTTGAACACCTTTCCAGCTACCAAAGTAGCAAAAAACAGGAGCTGTTCTGACATGGGTAGGACTATTGGGCCAAGAGTTGTGATGTTGGTTTTTAGGGCTTCTCCAGCCACAGCCATCAAGTCTTTTGAGAGAGATACGCCGATTCTTTTTGTGTCGTCCTCTTTTTGGAATACGCAACTGTATGCTCTGTCGTCTCCACCCTTGTGAGTGCGGATAGTGTGTATGAGTTGGTACTTTGAGCGGTGGCGGTCAGAGGAGCGGTTGGAGAGGAGGATGGCAGCGCCACCCATTCGGAAGAGGCAGTTGGTGAGAAGCATAGAGCGGTCATTTCCAAAGTACCAATTGAGAGTCATGTTCTCCATGCTTACAACTAGGGCATAAGAGTTGGGGTGCACCTATTACACATGTTAAGTACAAATTTAGACATGATTTTACCTAATTTCGTATGGATATAGGAATTGCTTTTGTAAGAAACATTTATGTTCACAAGTGCTTCGATTAAAAGTGGTAAGAATTCAAGTAATTCATGAAGAAGTATTTGACAAGTGTTTTTGTAGTAAAGCACTTCTATAATCCATAAACACTTTTAACTTTTATGTCAAATGCAATTAAAAGCATTTTTAAACATTCTAAAAAACGATCTTAAACATACTAATAACACTTCTCTTTAACTTATGATCTTTAAAGGTATAGAAAGAGTATTCCATTTATAACCTAGTGTACTAATGTGAATTGGTCACCATGTATAAAACACAGGCATCCATAGTCGGTGATAGGCCTGACAATTTCTGACACGACCCGATAACCCGACACGACACGACACGAAATTAACAGGTGTTTGGATCGACACAATAACGAATCGGGTCTTATCGGGTAACCCGATAAGCACCTGTTAAGATAGCGGGTTGGGTCGGGTATACACGTGGGTAAACACGATACACGATAAGCAGAATATTATTTTTATAATTTTATAACCCTAAAAAAATACTGTAATAATTATATACATTAATTTTACAATTTTATACCCCTAAAAATTATAATAAATATATATATATATATATATATATTAAATTAACTATAAAATTTATAATAATTATAATTATTATATATACTATAATAATTATACCCCAAAATATTAAGTCTATCTATACTAATTATATATATATATATATTAAATTTTATAAAAACTATAATGCATATTAATTAATAATTTAATATGCATGAATCATGATCATGCATTTGCCAACTTGCCGCCCTTTTTGAAAAAAAAAATGGAGGGAAAATGAAAATGTTAAGAAAAGTTGAAAATAAAACAAAAAAGTGAGGGAATTAGGGAAAGATGTTGGAGGGAAAAGTGAAAATGATAAGAAAAAGTTGAAAAGGAAACAAAAAAAAGAGGGAAAAATGAAAATTAATAGAAGTGGTGAGAATTTTTTTTTTTTTTTTAAGTTATTAACTTTTTATCACACACATGACTGTCATGACATATCTCACTATTTTTATAATGACACACGTGACACGTGATGTATGTACTATTCCGTGTACCAGTCAATTATAATTTATACGTACAAAATAAATAGATTTAAATCTACTTAATAAATATATATATATATACACACACACACACAGAACTTGATTGATGGCATACGAATTCTCCAAAACTAATTTCAACGATCCCAACCGTCAAACTTGTTTGTATATGCTTTGAGATCACATCAACAAAAAATCATAAAAAATAAACATTCAGAGATCAAGTAACGGGACAAAGCTTTTCAACGGTTATAAACGAAAAATCACGATTTAACGGTTATTTTAACTCTGATTTTGATGATTTTTTATAACTACACTCCTTGACCCTATATGAATACAATGAATGAATTCGATCTTCAATTTAAAATATTTACACAAGTGGATACCACAAAATCTTTTGTTATACTTAATGAAAGTATAAATAAACTCTAAGTGTTAGTCAATCTATCGTTTTACGAATTCTCCAAAACTAATTTCAACGATCCAAACCGTCAAAATTGTTTGTATATGCTTGGAGATCACATCAGCAAAAAATCACAAAAAAAAAACATTCAGAGATCAAGTAACGGGACAAAGCTTTTCAACGGTTATAAACGAAAAATCACGATTTAACGGTTATTTTAACTCCGATTTTGATGATTTTTTATAACTACACTCCTTGACCCTATATGAATATAATGAATGAATTCAATCTTCAATTTAAAATATTTACACAAGTGGATACCACAAAATCTTATGTTATACTTAATAAAAGTATAAATAAACTCTAAGTGTTAGTCAATCTATCGTTTTACGAATTCTACAAAACTAATTTCAACGATCCAAACCGTCAAAATTGTTTGTATATGCTTGGAGATCACATCAGCAAAAAATCACAAAAAAAAAACATTCAAAGATCAAGTAACGGGACAAAGCTTTTCAACGGTTATAAACGAAAAATCACGATTTAACGGTTATTTTAACTCTGATTCTGATGATTTTTTATAACTACACTCCTTGACCCTATATGAATACAATGAATGAATTCGATCTTCAATTTAAAATATTTACACAAGTGGATACCACAAAATCTTTTGTTATACTTAATGAAAGTATAAATAAACTCTAAGTGTTAGTCAATCTATCGTTTTACGAATTCTCCAAAACTAATTTCAACGATCCAAACCGTCAAAATTGTTTGTATATGCTTGGAGATCACATCAGCAAAAAATCACAAAAAAAAACATTCAGAGATCAAGTAACGGGACAAAGCTTTTCAACGGTTATAAACGAAAAATCACGATTTAACGGTTATTTTAACTCCGATTTTGATGATTTTTTATAACTACACTCCTTGACCCTATATGAATATAATGAATGAATTCGATCTTCAATTTAAAATATTTACACAAGTGGATACCACAAAATCTTATGTTATACTTAATAAAAGTATAAATAAACTCTAAGTGTTAGTCAATCTATCGTTTTACGAATTCTCCAAAACTAATTTCAACGATCCAAACCGTCAAAATTGTTTGTATATGCTTGGAGATCACATCAGCAAAAAATCACAAAAAAAAAACATTCAAAGATCAAGTAACGGGACAAAGCTTTTCAACGGTTATAAACGAAAAATCACGATTTAACGGTTATTTTAACTCCGATTTTGATGATTTTTTATAACTACACTCCTTGACCCTATATGAATACAATGAATGAATTCGATCTTCAATTTAAAATATTTACACAAGTGGATACCACAAAATCTTATGTTATACTTAATGAAAGTATAAATAAACTCTAAGTGTTAGTCAATCTATCGTTTTACGAATTCTCCAAAACTAATTTCAACGATCCAAACCGTCAAAATTGTTTGTATATGCTTGGAGATCACATCAGCAAAAAATCACAAAAAAAAAAAACATTCAGAGATCAAGTAACGGGACAAAGTTTTTCGACGGTTATAAACGAAAAATCAAGATTTAACGGTTATTTTAACTCTGATTTTGATGAATTTTAACAGCTACACTCCTTGACCCTATATGAATATAAAGAATGAATTTGATCTTCAATTTAAAATATTTACACTAGTGGAATTTATATACTTAATAAAAGTATGAATCAACTATAATATTAATAATTATATACATTTAATATTTGTAATAGATTAGTAGTGTATGTATTATTTTTTTTATTAGGTTTTCATTTTCGAGTGTAGATATAGTACTTGAACGAGAAATGTTTTAATGTTTTCAAGTAATATTTATGTCGCAATGTGTGGTATGTGCAAATTGTAAAAAAATATATTTTTTTCTTAACGGGTCATAACGGGTCGGGTCACTTTACCCGTTGGGTAAAGTGACACGACCTGTTAAGGACCCGTTAAGATAACGGGTGTGACACGACACGACCCGTTAAGATAACAGGTGTTACACGAAAACGACACGAACACGACAGACACGACCCGTTTGCCAGGCCTAGTCGGTGATAATTAAGAGAAATATTAGTTTAACTAAGCAAAAATTAAATGCAAAAAGGCAGTGAAAATTATGCGTTAGTAACAAACCTGGAGAAGCTGCTTTGCCAGGTCAATAGAAATGAGGCCAGCACTGCAACCCATCCCACCAAGGTTATAGCTCACAACGTTCCCCCTAAGTTTGTAGTGATTCACAACCATGGACGACAGAGATGGCGTCGGATTGAACAAGCTGCAGTTCACCACCAAAATCCCAATATCCTTAGGCTTCACCCCCGTCTTCTCCAGCAACTCGTCGATCGCTCCGAACATCACCATCTCCGCCTCCTTCCTCGCCTCCGCCATGCACAGGTTTGGAGAGACCTGGTGAAAGGCCTCGGGCATGTATGTGTTTTGCCCGAGGCCGGACCTCTCGAGAATCTTTTGCTGAAAAGCCAAGTTCTCGTCAGAGAAGCTGCCCGTCAGCTTCGACCTCTCCATGAATATCTCACGTGTGCACGTGAGGGCCGACTCGGGCTTGTAGCATGCGAAGTTCACCAAGTATACTTTTCTAGGGCGGGTGGTGAAGTATACGGTGGTTAGGAAAACCATGAGGCCCGAGCACAAGGTGACCAAGACAAAGTTGAACTTGAGCTGTTGCCACAAGTGGAGGAAGTCATCGGTGGTGACCGTCGAGAGGTGGGCGGAGGCCGCAGCGATGAGAGGGACTAGTAGGAGGTAGATGACGTTGGAGATTAAGTAGTGGTATCCTAGCTTGACATATTTGAGCTTCACTGATAAATGAAAGTTAGGAAGCGCAGTTTTGCGACTTCCTGCTGACTCAGGTCCCGAGTTCGATTCTCCTTTCTGGTTCTGGCTTTGTGCCGTCATGTTGGCCTCAGGAACACTACACTAATCAATCTCACAGAAGGGGAATGCAACTGCAAACACCCCAACGAACTTTTGTGTATATATAATGCTTGATAGGGGAATGCAACTGCAAACACCCCAACGAACTTTTAATTGTGGACCGCGGGGCGGCATTGAATGTTTGCCAAATGGAAAAATGGTGGAATTAATTGGGGCAAATTACCATGGTTTCCCTCCTTCTTTTTACAACAGTCTACACATCATGGGTACACGTGACAATTGATGCCTTGGTAATCTCAATAATTTCTCACTCGTTGGTGAACCACGTAGCTCTTCTCCCCCCTAATTTTTTTTGGCGCTCTTTTTATGGTATTAATGTTTTTTTTGGCGAACGTTTTTTTGGTGTGATCTTTAGTTTCTTTACCCAACCGGCCAACAAGATCATTAATTATAGTGGTTACACGTAATAATTAAACCATGGGAATGTTTTTTTTGGCGAATGTTTTTTTGGTGTGATCTTTAGTTTCTTTACCCAACCGGCCAACAAGATCATTAATTATAGTGGTTACACGTAATAATTAAACCATGGGTATAAATTATAATGAATAAATAAAACATTTTTTATAAATAATATTCACATCCTTTACATATATACATTTATATGTTATGAACATACCTCTAGCACATGTGTGATTTTTAAAATTATTAGTAAATTGTAATTGGGATACTAGAAGATCATTTTCTTTTAAGATTGTATAACTTGTAAGGTAAAGAATCATCATCGGTTTACTATAAATAAAGACACAAGAACTGAAACATAGAAAATTCCTCAAATCCTTTTCTCTCTTCCCCCTTTTCTGCAACTCTCTCTTTCTCTCAAATAAAATAGTCCATGAACATTATATAAAGAATAATCATATGCATTGTTCTAAAAATTCCCACCTAGATGCTAGGCAACTGGTCACTGCCCCGATTAATGCCTAGGTGTTTAAAAATTAAGAAATGACGCCTAGACCTACTGAGGTGCCCGCCTAGACTGCCTAGCCTGTCAAGACCCGCCTAGGTTTCAACTCACTTAGAGATAACTTTCATTTTGCATTTTTTTTTTTTAATAAATTGTAAGAAACTTATTGAATACTTAAATGAACACACATTATATGCATGTTTCCTGTGTTTTCATTATGTTCCAATAGCTCATATATATGTCATTATATTTTGTAGTTTATAATGAAATTGTATATAATTTAAGTATAAACAAACACTTATTTACATGAAATATAATTGTTGACTCTAAAAATTACAAAACCTACGTGGCGCGCAGGCCGAGTAACTAATAAGCTAACTACGTCCTTCGGTTGAATGCGGGGCGTGCCAACTCGTCGACCGAGCTCGGCCGAGGAGTAAAATTTGTTGATGTCGCGTTGAGCGCGTTGTTGACTTCTTTATCTTGCGACTGCGACCGAGGAAGGAACACCCTCGGTCTTTGGGTTCTAGAGCCTGAAGACAAGGCTACTAATTCTGCGAAGTTCACAAATCGTGAAAGCCCGATTCGGTCACTGTGATTATTCGTAAGAGTATAGGCACGTCGAATCGACACCAAACTATACGGACACAGGTACTCAAATGTGATGTATGTCTTGATGGTGAATGTAGTTCGGCCGTCAGAATGCCGAACTCTGAAACTCACTTGTGAGTATCCAATCACAAAATCACTCGACGTCCAGTACGCCGAATAACGCAATTCATAACACCTTACTACGTCGAGAAGGCTAGCAAGGTGACCTTTACCAACAAGGGTTCGAAAACCCTTCTCGGCCGAGACTTAGATAGGTAACCAGTCGGCCTCGACGCAGTGCTGTTTATCCAAACTGAAGGTGCTTCTCGGTCGGCTAATTCTGCGGCAACAATGCTGTTTATCTAAACCGAAGGTGTTCGCCGGGTGCCTCCACAGTGTTGTGTATCCAAACTGAAGGTGTGTCGGCAGAAAAAGAAAAGGAAAAAATCTCAAGGTATTTGAGAGGCTTTGGGCAGGGCAATTGTATGCTGAATTGAAGGGACCTTCTTTGTTGCATAATTTCTTGTATTTATAGCACCTGTTCCTTGAGATCGAATCGCGCCCTTATCTGGATTGGGAGTCCTTGTCCCGTTCCAACTTTACTTCGAACAAACCCACTCCCATTAGGATTTTGAACTTTCCCCTCTTCCGAGGCTTTATTCTTCGCTGTCCGGGAATCCTGGTTGCACCAGGACTTCCTCGACCTTTTTGTTTATTTGAATTATTCCTTCTTAGGATAGGACTCGACCGACCCTGCTAACTGGCCCAGAATCTATCAAGCAACCCATAGTAGTTGACATAGCTTTGGGCCGAGCCCAACCGTATGCTCGACCCAACAGTATTATTTTGGGCCCAAACACTGCCCCCTCGCTTCTGAGGTCACCGACTGTCGACCTTTGGTCAGGCTTCGACCTTGAAGAATCGGAACCATCTTTTGTTTTTTAGACTTCGCTTTTCTTGATAACCATCACTGCATATTTATGAGATATGATTACACCATCTTTGTTACTCCCGCCGTGCAGCCACGTGTCGACTCTCTGCCAATCCTAACAATTTTCAATCATGGCCTTCGAAAACATGCATCCACCGAAGCGTCTCTTCCTCATTAATGCATTGAAACCGCCGCCGCACGCAATCGTGCATCGTGCATCCTGGATCCTCAAAAATCTCGATCCTATCCTCGCAGGTTCCCAAAATATCCGAAATGATTGGGACCTTTTCCCGGTTAAATTTCCCCCCAATTCGAACTAGTGCTCTTCGAATACCAAACGTTTGATCTTCCTTCTGAAAAGCCTATAGATACCCAAATTTCCACCATTCGCATCCCACGCCTTCAGAAATTTCGAAATCTTCCCTTTGCTATTCCTGCTTGCTTAAACAAAGCCCTCGAGTTCATCTCTCTGCAACCTCATTTTTTAAACCCACATTCTCTCTTCTTTACCAATGGCCTCATTTATTTCAAAACTTTCTGACGAGTGCAATAAATGCAAGGACGTCATCGATCGGAGCGCTATCAAGACGCTACGCTTCGAAAATGACCTGGCCACTACTCACCAGATTCTGGGTCCACTATTCAAAGATGCAGTGTAGTCGTGCATCACTAAACTTCTTAAGGAGTAGTGCTTAACACCCCTGCTACAGGGGTTCGATTGGTCGAAATGGTGCTTAGCGCGGTCCCAAGGGGCCTGGCCCTCAACTACTACAGCCTGGGCCGCTTGGGTCGACCGAATGAGCACATTCTTCTGCAAGGAGTGGAAAGCTCTTGGTATCTATGATGCCATCATGCTTTCGACCATGGAGATTACCATAGATAGGGAGCTGCTTATGGCGGCCCTGAGTTTATGGTGTTTGGCCACCAACACCATGATCCTTCATTTCGGCCCTCCCGGCCCCACAGTCCTTGACATCTCGGCTATCCTTGGGACTTCTCCATCCGGTCTCCCAATCGATGCCACCCTTTCTGGATGCTCCTCTCTTTTCGACCTAAAGGCGCTATTCGACGAATGGGCCGTCGAGACGCTCAGTCGGGGCGATCAGAAGCCTTCAAAAGAAGAAGTTCAAAAGCTCCACAAGAACTTCTTCAACTATAACACTCTCATCCTCCACTTGGTGAGGAAAGTCTTAGGAAGGGAGAACACGAAGCCTTCCTCTTCTACTGGTACAACAAATTCATTTGTTGTACCAGGTCAAACAAATGCCTGGTCGAGAATATGCCGGTGGCCCAGGCTCTGGCTAGTGGTCGTTCCTTGGCGCTCAGCTCGGCTATCCTTGCCAATCTCTTCCGTTGCTTAGCCGAGACGACCATCAACAAAATCGACCCTCACCAGAACGGACCCCTATGGGTATTCCAACTCTGGTTGCAGGTTTACTTCTCCACTCTTCGACCCGAGGTTCCTGCTTTCCAGTGTTCGGCAGCTCTCGGCCCTCAACTGGCCTCTCGACCGGCGCCTTCTCATCGGGCAGACGAGGTCCTCAAACACTTCTTCAATCTCGACGTCCTCTCTGACGACGAGTTTCTGGTATGCCGACGCCGAAAGTACCCTGCCTCAATCAGGCTTCCAATAGCCTCGTGGATTGAGACCGAAGATGCTGATCTTCGTCAGCATTGGGGGTCATTTGTATTGGCTCGCGACCTCCCCGTTGGTTGCGATGCCCGCCGAGCCAACTGGGAGGTCTATCATCCCCACTTTGTCGCCCGGCAGCTTGGCTACCTCCAAGGTTGCCCTGTACCCTTGGTTGCCTCTCGTTCCCTCTTAAGTCGAGGACGTCTTTCTGGTTCCTTCGAGAGGGAATGTAAGACGACGGAGCAGGAGTTTCAGGATAAATGTAAGAAATTTCAGCTTCGGCTGACCGTTCCTGAATCCCTGGGTACCGACACCTTCGGGGACTGGTGGGATGAGTACACTAGCGACTTCTTCGACGTCTCAGCCGAAGACGTGGTAAGCAGAGTCTTCGGCGACCGACCCAAACTAGCTCCTGTGGCCCAACCCAAGGAGTCGACCCAAGGTATATTGTCTTTTCGATCTTTGTACTTCAATTACTTGCCCCCTGTTATTAATTACTTTGCTTTTTCAGGGGGTCGTGTGTCGAGGAAGTTGAAAGCGGTCGCCGCGGTGGTGAGGGCGAAAAAATTGGTTCCCACGAAGAGGACCATTGCCACCGAGCGAACAGTATCCGCCAAACGCCCTCATCGAGAAGCCGAGCAGGAGAATGACGCTCCTCGTCCTTCCAAACACGTTAAGAAGTTGGCGAAGAAAAGCGACCGGGAGATTCACGTTGTTCCTAGTGACACCACAGGGACAACTGCATCTGCCGGCTCTCCTTCTGTCCCAATTGCCTCAGATTCGGCAAACCCCCTTCCTCCAGCCGTCTCTCTGACTGAGGCTACGGCCGATCCGACCGTCGTATCAGCTCTAGCTTCGGAGCCGGTCATGGCGCTTGCCGTGGGGAAGACGACCGCACCTGTTGAGGCACCCTCCATCCAGCGACCGACGGTCATTCTGGAAGAGGTATAATTCTACTGCCATCCTTTTGTTTATTTAGCCTTCTAGTCGTAACAAAGGTTTTCTCAGGACGTCGAGAGCGACGAGAGTGACGAGGTCCCGCTGGAGCGTCGCCCTCGACCAGCCAACTCACCTCCCGTTCATTCTCCTCCGGTGGTCGAGGCAGCCGTTCAACCGCATCCTCCAACAACGGATCGTGGAAAGAGGCCCCTGGTCGATCCTGAGGCGACGAAGGAAATGCCGCTCCATCCGCAGGATGAAAACCTTCCTATTCCTCCTCAAGAAGTCTCCTCGGCCTTTGTAAGTCTTATTTCCTTTGTGTTGATTTTATCATGACACATGTTCTTAAAGAACTATTAAATGTCAGGTGCTCGAACGTTCATTTCACCGACAATTTTATGCGCCGACAGGTGTTGTCTATATTTCTTGGCCAGCGTCGTGGCCATCAAATGTAGATAACTTCCATTGGCCGCGTGAATTGAGAAGCGGTCTAAGGTACTGGGCTCGACCATTAAGTTCCCTGGGTTCGAGCAATGACCCCGAGGGCATGGCCGAAGTCTCCTCCCGGTAGGTCTAAAAACAATCCCTTTGTTGTGTATTCCAATACCACGTCTTATTTTCCTTCACAAATTTTCCTCTATGTATAACCTTCGTGGGAAGTAGAGCTCGACGCTCTCCTTCAGAGTACGACTGGTGAGGCCGGCTCCTCTGCTGCTCCTGCCAAACCAGTAGGGATCGTGCCCGAGGCCCAAGCCTTCGTGAAGCTGCACGAACTTCTGTCCCTCTCTGCCTCCCAAGTTCTCCAATGCAAGGGTCTTGACTCCGTTGGGGAGTGCTTAAATGACCTTGCCAGCGGCGGTTACCTGAGCACGGAGAATATCTCCCTTCTCACTGACCTTTTGGAGTGAACTCGGCAACACTTCACCATTTTTGAATGAGCTCTTCGGGCCGAGGACGACTTGAAGGCGGCTAAGGTCGCGCATGAGGCTGGCCGAGCGGAGGTGGAGGTGATCAAGGCTAAGAAAGCGCAGCTGATCGAATTTGATCGTCAGATCTCCGACCTCCAGAGTCAAATTGCTGAGCTTCAATGGCAAAGGTCTGCTACTGCTTTAGAGCTCGAGAGGGATTTTGAGGCCAACAGAGCTCGGCTTACGGCCTTCGCTGCCGGCGTGCGGCACATCCAGTAACTGCAGTTCAACAAGAAGACGAGGCAAGCTGAGATAATTTTGAGCGAAGTGAAGTGGCTGGAGTTAAAAGCTGCCCTCGAGACTTTCTTCCCCTCGACCCCCTAGAAAATTATCTTTGTATCTGCTCACTTTTGTTATTAATACAATGGTCTTTTACTCTTGCATTTCCCATGTGACTAGATAGTACTTTTTAAAAAATTTTCCATTAATTGGCAATTTGTGAATTAAATCGATCCGATCTCTGAGATGATATGCCTCCTTGCCGAGAACTTTGTGAACAATGAATAGCCCTTCCCAATTCAGCGACCATTTACCAAACCTGGGGTCTTTAATCCCAACGGGCAACACCGTTTGCCACACTAATTCTCCTTCGCCGAACGTTTTCTGTCTTACGCGCTGGTTATACGCTCCCTCGGCAATTTTCTTCTGTGCTATTAATAAGTTACCCACGTCGATCCGATTTTCTTCTAAGTCTTCTAATTCTTGTCACATCGCTTGACTATATTCGACACTGAACAAACTACTCTGCTCGATTACTCGTAATGAGTTTATACTCAACTCGACTGGTAACATAGCGTCGTGTCCATAAGTTAACACATAAGGAGTAGTTCCAGTGGCCGACCGGGGTGAAGTTCGGTATGCCCATAATGCTTCATTTAACTTTAAATGCCACAGCCCAGGCCTTTCTCTTACCGTTTTTTTGAGGATGCCGATCAACACTTTATTGCTTGCCTCAGCCTGCCCGTTTGCCTGAGGGTAGTACGGTGTAGATTGCTCAAGTCGGATATTCAGACTTGCCGCGTATTCCTTAAACCTATCGGTCGTGAATATGGTGCCATTGTCAGTTATGATCGTTTCTGGCACATTGAATCTGGTCACAATATTTTCCTCTACGAAATTGCATACCTCTTTGGCCGTTAATTCGGCGTATGATCTTGCCTCGACCCACTTAGTGAAATAGTCAGTTGCTACTATTATCCACGCGTGTTTTGCAGCCCCCGACGATGGCGTGATTTTACCAATTAAGTCCATTGCCCATCCCCTGAACAGCCATGGTTTAGTAACCGAGTGGAGTAATTCGGCCGCGGCTCTCTGCACGGGTCCATGAATTTGGCATGGTACCCATTCGTAAGTACCGAATGCCCCAGGGCAGCGGAAAGCCGTCTTATGGACGTCGGCTTCGGCGATGAAGATCTGGTTGTAACCGGCATGGCCGTCCATGAAAGATAGCAATTCATGATTAGCTGCAGCATCAATTAGCAAGTCTGAGATTGGCATTGTATATTCATCCTTGGGAGTGGCCAGATTTAAATTACGGAAATCGATACAAATGCGAAGGGCTCCATCGGGACGATATTGGCCAACCATTCGACGTACCGAGCGGTCATAATAAACCAAGCTTTTAGAAGCTGAACTAATTCGTCTTTGATGCCAAGTTGTACTTCGGTCGAAAATCGGCGTGAGGGTTGTCGAAAAGGCTTACACCCGTCCTTGATGCGTAGCTCATGCTCTACAAGGTTTCGATCAAGGCCTGGCATTTCATGATAGTTCCACGCGAAGCAATCTCTAAATTCTTGGAGTAATTTACGGAGTACGACCTTCATGGACGGTGGGAGTAACGCGCTGATAAACAATGTTCGAGGATCATCGGCCGTGCCCACATTGACTTCCTCTAATGGGTCCTTAACCTGGGGCCGATTGTCTTCGAGTTCGGCTGGTGGGGCCTGAACTTTATCAAAAGATAGAACGGGGCCGTTATCCTCTTCGGCCAAAAATTCGATTAAATTGATGCCGGAATTTAGTTGCTTGGTAATGGGTAATGGCGTACCAATGGGCCAGTAGATGTTCCATTGTCGATGAAACCGCGGCCTGACGCCTTTCTTGCTTGGTGGTATCAATCATTGGCATTGGTGAGTAAATCTGCCAAGCCAAGTCTCGCCGAATCCTGTTGGACAGTCTGGGCGCCGACCTCAATAACTCTCTGTACCGAAATTCTCGTCAGCCGCCCATCCTCGTTAAGGCCTTGGAGGGTGATATAGCCGACGTGATCATCGTAATAGCGAGCCTGAATCATGTTGGTTTCAAATGGTTGATTATCGGCTGGGTGTACTACGACTAATTTGCCATCCCAAAAGACGAGGACTTGGTATAGTGATGAAGGAATGCAACTAGTTTGGTGGATCCAATCGCGGTGAAGTAATGCGTTATAGTCGGTCTTGAAGTCAATTATAAAGAATGTCGTCATGTGGTGACGATCGGCAATGCTGACTTCCAACGGGAGCACTCATTTGGTCTGAGACTTGTCGCCGATGAAGCTGCCCATACTGATCTCCATATGTTCGAGGACCGAGGGACCCATCAGATCGTGGTCGTCGTTTTCCGCAAAAGTAACCATAGTATCAGTCGGCGGAGCATCCTCAATCGAACTTTGGAGTGCCTCGGTGTGAACCGGCATCTGTGGCGTGTTGACCGAGTCTAGCTTATGTTGGCTGTTTTCCTCGACTATGTTTACTGCAGAAGATTTATTTTGGTCCTGCGTTATACGAGCTCGTTCTTCATAGGCGATACGGGTGTTCCTCGTGTCTAGATATGTATCCAACCGTGCTATCCTTTTTTCCTTGTCGGCTGTGAGGCCGAAGAGAGATACAGCCAAGAAAACTTCAAAATGATATCGCAAATGCTGAAGGTCTTCAAGTGAAAAGGGTAATTCGGTAGTGTCAATATCCGTGTAAGGATCGACCTCAAAACGAAGGACTCGAGCCTCCTGTATATGTTGGAATCTAGCTTTTATCGCTGGGTCGGAAGTTTTCTGAATAATTTACTCGGCATCAGGGCAAGTTAGTGCTAGGTCGAGGGCTTCCTGACATGCCTTAGGTAGTCCATACAAGTCATTGGCGGAATATTTCTTATGAAACTCTCGCATGTACTCCAAGGAGTCACCGAGGAATGGAAGGTGTAGATTGCGTCGTATTTTGATGAACGGCTCGCGCGGTGGTAACGGAGAAAGTTTCCTTTCGACCTCTTGTCTAAAATACTCGAGATGAGCTCTCGTCTCCCCAGGCCGGAGAAGAAGCTTGATACGTTTCTCAGACTCTTCAATAGTGGTCTCAAAGTCAGGAGCCGCTACTTTTCTCCATTCGAGTAACTCGGTCATCATAGTCGGGGTTGGCCTTTCACTAATGCTTTCCACGGCCTTTTTTGGTTGCCACCGGTTGGCAGGGCTGGCCTGCTCTTCTCGTCGTCGAGCCATGCAATCTATCCTTTGGCGACGACGTTTTTGAGATTTAGACAATGCCGTATATAGGCCAGTCGGAGAATTGTAACTGTACCAGCGTTGATCCGATGTCCTGGGTGGTTTGAAAGTTTTTTGATCGGCTGGTGAGCCCGAACTACTGGTATTGCACGAGTAATAATCCTCGTTATAGAAAGGTACGTCGAAGTCAAGACGCTGCCTGACCGGGGCCTGGTCTTTTGGTCGTACCTGTGGGCTAAGTCTCTCAAACACTTGGCGTCGTGGACCATTACCAAGTCCCCTTGGCGATGTCGTAGGGATCGTAAATGGTGTCGAAGATGTCTTCTTCCCAGGTTCGACTGGTGTTTTACAATGGTCGCATAAAACCCTTGATTCGTGAGTTTCCTCGGAACTCGACCCCGTCATAGGCTCATCGATGGGTGGCCCCGAGCGTTCCGTAGGTGGTGCATTTGAAAATAAATCAATCTTTAGTCTTGTTTGACCATTCCGTTTACGGATATGCTGCACCGGTACGTATTCGGCCTTCCCTTTTCCTTTGTTTTTAGGAAGATGAGCATCCACCATACCAATTGTTGTTGAAGGGAAAGGATTGACGTCGACTGCCATCTGTTTCTCCGGGAATTTCAACTTTCCTTTCTCAATCCAACTTTGAATTGTGTCTCGGAATACAACACAATTATTGGTTGCATGCTTATTAGAATTATGATACTTGCAGTATATCTTGCCCTTCAATTCGTCGGCCTTAGGGATAGTGTGCCCCGGTCGAAGCTTGATGATTTTTGCTGCCAATAATTGATCGAAAATTGCATCGACTTTGGTGATATCGAAAGTGTATACTTTCGATGATTTACTCATTTCCTCGGCAGCCGAACGGGTCTTGGTGTCTTTGGAACTCACTTGAGCTAAAGCCTTGCAGACATAAGGTTTATCTATTACTATCTCGGCCGTATCCACACTAGCATATTGAGGGTCCTCGTTTTCGGCCAATGCATAGCTAACCGTGGGATTCTTATACAACGTTCATCGGGATGGTAACTTTGATATATTTTCTTCTCGGAGCAAATAATCATACTGCTCAACGTGTTGAGCAAGTTCGTACATATCTCGAATATTTGCCCCCAGAAACTTCTTTTTGTATTCCACGTCCAATCCGTTGAGGGCGATCCTGACGAATTCCACTTCGGGGAGAGGTACTCGGCACCAATTCCTGGCCGACTTAAACCTTGTTAGGTATTCCATTAGAAATTCGTCGGACGCTTGAGCCATCCTGGCCAATGATGATACAGACATTTCCATCCCCAGTCGATAGAATTGTTCATGGAATTTCTCGACTAATTCTTCCCAACTCTGCACGGAGTTGGGTGAGAGATTAATGTACCAAGCGAAAGCTGAGCCTGTCAGTGAAAAATTAAACAGCCGTAATTTATAGAAGTCGCTATTGACGTCTCCACACTGCGCTGTGAACCGAGCCACATGTTCTAATGAGGATAAAGACGATTCCCCGGCGAAAAGACTGAAATCAGGGATCTTGAAACCTCGCGGGTATTCAAACCTTTCTATATAAGCCGGGTATGGATGGATGAATTTTGGAAACTTTGGTCCCTTCTTTAGGGCCGAGTCAATCATTCTCTGGACCTCAGTCATGTTTACGGAAGCGGCTTCTTCTCCCTGGCTTGGTCCATCGGATCTATTGCCCGGTCCAGCTCTTTTATCTAAGGTGATTGGTTGTGGCCGGGCGAACCCTTTCTCGGCTTGTACTGGAACATTCGTAGAAAGCAGCCGAGGCTGGCCGACCTGGCCATCTTCAAAGGCTTTACTAACCAACAGTTCAAGCATCATGGTCTGTGTGTCGTTGTTACTTCGGATTGCGTCTAGTAAATCATTCATCTTTTGACCAATCGACTGCTCGACCTGGCGATACTGTTCATCGAGTCGTCTCCAAAGAAACGACCTAGTTGGTGGATCAAAACCCTCCCCACCATCGTCGTCGCAATCTTCCACTATTCCTTCAACGAATATGCCTGCTGTTTGGTTAGGGATTTCTGAGTTGCGAGGTTGTCCGCCGAGATAGATTTCATTCTCTCGGCGTGTCGCGCTTGTGTCCTCGGGCGGCGCAACAATGCTAAGATTTTTTGCCGGGTGCAAATCCTGCCCAAGGCCTTGCACTGGTAAGTCAGCTGTTGACTTTCCTATGATTGTTTTCTTCTTTACAGATCGTGTCTTAATGGTCATGAACTTCGAAGGTTTAGCACAATGGTCCTACTGGGCGTGCCAAAATGTTGACTCTAAAAATTACAAAACCTATATGGCGCGCATGCCGAGTAACTAATAAGCTAACTACGCATTCGGTTGAATGCGGGGCGTGCCAACTTGTCGGCCGAGCTCGGCCGAGGAGTAAAATTCGTTGATGTCGCGTTGAGCGTGTTGTTGACTTCTTTATCTTGCTACTGCGACCAAGGAAGGAACACCCTCGGTCTTTGGGTTCTAGAGCTTGAAGACAAGGCTACTAATTCTGCGAAGTTCACAAATCGTCAGCGCCCGATTCGGTCACTGTGATTATATTCGTAAGAGTATAGGCACGTCGAATCGACACCAAACTATATGGACACAGGTACTCGAATGTGATGTATGTCTTGATGGTGAATGTAGTTCGGCCGTCGGAATGCCGAACTATGAAACTCACTTGTGAGTATCCAATCATAAAATCACTCGGCGTCCAGTACGCCGAATAACGCAATTTGTAACACCTTACTACGCCGAGAAGGCTAGCAAGGTGGCCTCTACCAACAAGGGTTCGAAAACCCTTCTCGGCCGAGACTTAGATAGGTAACCAGTCGCCCTCGACGCAGTGCTATTTATCCAAACTGAAGGTGCTTCTCGGTCGGCTGATTCTGCGGCAACAGTGTTGTTTATCCAAACTGAAGGTGTGTCGGCAGAAAAAGAAAAGGAAAAAATTTGAAGGTATTTGAGAGGCTTTGCACAGGGCAATTGTATGCTGAATTGAAGGGGCCTTCTTTGTTGCATAATTTCTTGTATTTATAGCACCCGTTCCTTGAGATCAAATCGCGCCCTTATCTGGATTGGGAGTCCTTGTCCCGTTCCAACTTTACTTCGAACAAACCCATTCCTATTAGGATTTTGAACTTTCCCGTCTTCCGAGGCTTTATTCTTCGTTGTCCGGGAATCCTGGTTGCACCAGGACTTCCTCGACCTTTTTGTTTATTTGAATTATTCCTTCTTAGGATAGGACTCGATTGACCCTGCTAACTGGCCCAGAATCTATCAAGCAACCCATAGTAGTTGACATAGCTTTGGACCGAGCCCAATCGTATGCTCGGCCCAACAATATTATTTTGGCCCCAAACAATATTATTTTGGCCCCAAACAATATTATTTTGGGCCCAAACAATAATATATTTAATTAAATCCGCCTAGACCCCGTCTAACGTCTTTTAGAACCTTGATCATATGTATAGATAATTCATGTATTTTTCATAGGTTTTTTTTTTTTTTTTTTTTTTTTTTTTGGAGGAAATATTTTTTCATAGGGTTAATTACACTTCTTCTAGAAGTAGGGATATAGTGCGACATTGATGGAATTGTAAAACCATACAACTCAATGCAAATTACATGCATGCTTCTTCGTATTTCATGCTCACATTTAAAAAAAAAAAATTCGGTTAGTTCAAGTGAAAGAGAGAGAGCGAAAACATAGTTATAATTAAGTTATATTCTTATTTACAAATCTTTTAAGAGAAGGAATTTCATTTCTTTCAAAAATTAAGAATTGGTAATGAGACTTACACCACATCGAATTTTAACGATCTGAAACGTTTATTTTGTAAGCCTTATTTCATAGATTATTCTTACAAAAATACAGTTCAATCATAACCATTTGAGTATTTAATTGGCACCATGATATTTCAATGTTTCTCGGAACATATAGTGTTTGTCAATTTTTTTGAACTAAATTAAATGCCTCAAATATTTTTGATTTGGCTAATATTTTGTAAGGATGATCCATGAGGTGCAACTTAAAAATAGATGGTTCGGATAGTTGAAGTTGATGTAATATAGGCCCACAACTAATCCCTTTCCTTAAATGCCGGTTTATATAATTGCATCAACCAAAAAAAATCTATTTGTCCACTTTGGAAAGAAAAAAAAAATCTAGTTATCCACATGAGACTTTAAAAAATTGGACATAGGGATTGCTTTTGTAAGAAATACTTATGTTCACAAGTGCTTCGATTAAAAGTGGTAAGAATTCAAGTAATTCATGAAGAAGTATTTGACAAGTGTTTTTGTAGTAAAACACTTATATAATCCATAACCGCTTTTAACTTTTATGTCAAACGAAATCAAAAGCATTTTTAAACATTCTAAAAAGCGATCTTAAATATGCTAATAACACTTCTCTTTAACTTATGATCTTTAAAGGTATAGAAAGATGATTTAGTAATATTCCATTTATAACCTAGTGTGCTAATGCGAATTGGTCATCATGTATAAAACACAGGCATCCATAGTCGGTGATAATTAAGAGAAATATTAGTTTAACTAAGCAAAAATTAAATGCAAAAAGGCAGTGAAAATTATGAGTTAGTAACAAACCTGGAGAAGCTGCTTTGCCAGGTCAATAGAAATGAGGCCAGCACTGCAACCCATCCCACCAAGGTTATAGCTCACAACGTTCCCCCTGAGTTTATAGTGATTCACAACCATGGACGACAGAGACGGCGTCGGATTGAACAAGCTGCAGTTCACCACCAAAATCCCAATATCCTTAGGCTTCACCCTCGTCTTCTCCAGCAACTCGTCTATCGCTCCGAACATCACCATTTCCGCCTCCTTCCTCGCCTCCGCCATGCACGAGTTTGGAGGGACCTGGAGCAAGGCCTCGGGTATGTATGTGTTTTGCCCGAGGCCGGACCTCTCGAGAATCTTTTGCTGAAAAGCCAAGTTCTCGTCAGAGAAGCTGCCCGTCAGCTTCGACCTCTCCATGAATATCTCACATGTGCACGTGCGGGCCGGCTCGAGCTTGTAGCATGCGAAGTTCACCAAGTATACTTTTCTAGGGCGGGTGGTGAAGTATACGGTGGTTAGGAAAACCATGAGGCCCGAGCACAAGGTGACCGAGACGAAGTTGAACTTGAGCTTTTGCCACAAGTGGAGGAAGTCATTGGCGGTGAGCGTCGAGAAGTGGGTGGAGGCCGCGGCGATGAGTGGGACTAGTAGGAGGTAGATGACGTTGGAGATTAGGTAGTGGTACCCTAGCTTGACATATTTGAGCTTCACTGATAAAAGAAAGTTAGGAAGCGTAGTTTTGCGACTTCCTGCTGACTCAGGTCCCGAGTTCGATTCTCCTTTCTGGTTCTGGCTTTGTGCCGCCATGTTGGCCTCAGGAACACTACACGAATCAATCTCACAGAAGGGGAAGTTTTTCAAACTGTTTCTATGAGGTTTTGATGGAGAAATTGAAGGGTACTTGTATGTATATATAATGTTTGATAGGAGAAGAGGAGGAGGAGGAGGAGGAGGAGGATGGGATAGGAGGATGCAAGTGCAACCACCCCAACGAACTTTTAAATGTTTAAGTTATAGTTGAGAAAAAAAAAATGTTTAAGTCTTTGTGTAGGTCCTTCAAGGTCATTTTGGAAGAGGGAAAATTTGTCAACAAAATGTTTAAGTTATAGTTGAGAAAGAAAAAAGACAAAGGGATGAGCTTAGCAAAAATTGCGTGATTCAAAAACTAAAATCATAGTTTTTGGCCACAAAGAGAATGGTACCTTTCTCAAAAGCTAAATAGTCATGGTTTGGCTGGAAAACTGCTCGAAAGTGGCTATTTTGTTCTCAAGTTAGCCATTTTGAGCCATTTTTCGACCAAAAAAAGGCGAATTAGCCATCAAGAAAGATATCATTCTCTTCGTCTCGTTGAGAAGTATGATTTTCATTTTTGAATCACTCGATTTCGTTGAGTATTGAAGAAGTTATGAATGTTTAAAGTTTACCCAGTTTCCGACGAGTTTTCCAGTTTTCCCGCAGACCAGGCACCTTTCAGGCTTTTTTTTTCCAGCCATCTCCGGCAACCATTGGGCTTCCAAATAGGTATAATCTTGTTCTACACTTTCCTATCTTCATTTTGATATATTATGGGTCGAATTTGGTTAAGAAACGATTGAGTTATGAAGCTTTGTAAATTGCCCAAACTTCCGGCCAAGAGTTACGGGACACTTAAGGGAGTTCTTAACGAAAGGACCAAAATAATGAATGATGGACAATCTCATGGACTATTTTTATTGATTTTCAATCTCATGGACCAAAGTGATGTGTTATACAAATCTCAGGGACCATTTTAGCTAAAAAGCCGAATCATAAATCTTAAGGAGAAAATGATTCATTATGTAATGATGTGATAAAATGTGAGTTTTACATTTATGCTGACATGGTTGCCAACTTATGCAATCAAACAGCTATTAAAAAATAATTATTAATAATATTTCAATTTCTTTGTATTTATTTAAAAAATTAAAAAAACCTAGGGCTTTCAAACTTTCGAATGCCGGATTAGAAACGCAAGGGAGCTTGGTGGCGTCTCCCACTCCAAGACCGACCTCTCCTCCGCCTTCAGTTCCCTTCCGCACACTTAATTTGTTAATCTTTCTACATATTTCTGCTTGATTTTTCATAAAATACAGAGTCGCTGATACTCATATATACAATACCAATAAAAGATAGAGAGGAAATAATTTCTAATAAAAGGGTAATAATCTCTACTTTCGAGTGCACTGCCCATACCAGCTGCACTATCCACTTTGTTTTAAGGTGTACACTTCTATTCTCCGATTGTTGGCTAACTTGGCTCCGTAACTTGGAAATCTGGTCAATTTGGAACTCATGAAAAAGTATTCAGGTCAAAGAGAAAACATTGCAAACAAAACTCACAACTTTCAAGCACCACTGATACGCATGAACAATTTCAGCACTTTTTGGGTTATGGATCCCAAAAAAAACAATCTGTAATGTCGTACAAATTCACATTTAGTTATTCGTCTGAATAATAATCCTGCTCAAACTGTTTGACTGATTGCAACATAAATCAACCAATAATTGAAACAAGAGCGATCGGGATAGCAGATGACATATAATTTGTGAAATTTGGCTTCATTTTGACAGTTCGAAACAGCCTCATATTCTCTTTACATACCCATCATTTCTTCATGATAATGCAGACTACACTGTACAAAGATCAATAACTTCCGCACATACTTTTGCTGCGAACATTCATTCCATGAAAGAAAAAAACAATATGTATCCAAATCAGTTGGCACCCAGAGACATACTCCAGAAAGGTAGACATTGCCTTGGCAACAAAGAGTAAAGCGAAAGAGAAGCAGCGTTATAATCCAATCCAAGTATCTATAGAAGCACAAACTGCTATGAGATACTAAAAACCCAACAAGCTTGCAAGAGGAAGCTAAATGGAAACAAGGATTAGAGATCAAACAAGAATACTCGTATGCTCAGTTTGAATTAAGGATTATAGTTTTTTCTTTTTTTTTCCCCTTTTTAATCTGTTGAATCAAGAAGTAGAGGTTGAACAAAGATATTCGTAATCATAATCAACGATAAAGGCATTCAAATATATTGCTAGAACTTGTGACAATTCAGAAAAGAAACATGCTGTTCGTTCTAATTTCTATTTGTACTGGACATCTAAGTAAATAATAGTGATTACAATCATCGCAAATAATGCTTATATAGCTCCTACTCATTCAAAATAGGGTTTATATGCTGTTTTCCTTTAGAATGGAATGGCTTACATGTTCATTGAGTATTTGAATGGAGATGTTGGAGAATGAGCATTTGAGCAGTAAATGATTTGTGAAAAGAACGTAATGTGAAAATATTGTTCAGTGATTTGATTTTTAATTAAATATAATGCAATAGATTTGTCTAGGGCTAGAAATATGTTCCAAAAGTCCCAAATCAAACAAAAAAATTTATGATCCCATATTGAAAAATTCTCAAACCGATAATATCGAAATTTCAGGACTCCATACCTAATAGATACCAAAATTTTTAGTACATGATTCGGTCTGAGCTATGCATTCGTTTGGGAATCCCGTACGGAATTAATTTTTTATTTTTTATTTATTATTTAGGGTTAATTTCACCTGGTGTATTGGTTCAGAATAATTCAGGCCGTCCAATTTTGTCTCATCTTTATCTTCCAACCGTACTCACTCTCTATCATTTCATTACGCTTTTCTCATCTCTACCTTCAGTTAGAGTCTCAGACTCTCTCTGTCTATCCATCTTGAATTCGAAGCTAAGCAGCCACGCACCCTCTTACAATCTCAATCCAACAAACTCTTTCCACTCCAACGACCCCTACACCTCACGGCTTCATCCCCACCTCACGATCACACTGTCTTCGACTCTGCACCCTTCATCCAACACACATAACCAATACTCTCTATCTTGCGATTCTCTCTCTGAGACTGTCTCCAATTCTCTGCAACATTTCTCTATGTGTTGGGGTTTCGAATTAGGGGCATGGGTCAAGAGGAGGATGTGGATCTAACTATGTCTTCAGTCTGGCTCTCTCTCGACCTTCAATCTTCACCAATTCACTATCACTTTGTCTTTGATTCAATTTGGGTTTAATGCATGTTTGGATGATTTTAATTTCAATTTGTGTTGGAGTGGAAAAATTTGGTTCCTCGAATCTCCAACAAGTAAATCTTGTAACCACGTTGAGAAGCCCATAACGCCATCTCCACTAGCCATCAATGAGGGAGGAGAAGGATCTGCAAGAAAACACTTTGACGCTCAAGTCAACCTTTGTTTAAAATGATCAACTGATCCTTCTTTCTTTTTCCTCCCCCTGTTCTGGTGGGATTCTAGGCCTTTATAGGCATAAAATGCTTGCACTCCAAGTCCCATCATCTCACTCCATGTTCCCTAGTAGTGGTTGATTCATGTTGCTTTATCTTAGCCCCACTCCCCAATTTTTAGGATGCATGGGAAATGGCTAGCTACTTGGCCCTTAATTTTTGCACCCACAAATGCCCCCTTTTTTCTTTGTAAACACTGATCATCTTAATCATGTGACTTGAAATTTCATCATGAGTTTAGCCTTCAGTTGTGATCATAGTTTAGCCTTTGGTTAGGATCACACAATCATAATTTAGCCTTAATGTACGATCATACGGTTGGCTATGATCATACGGTCATAATGTAACCTTTAGTATAATCGTATGATATTTGACCATGGTCATACAATCATAGTTTAACCTTTAGTATAATCATATGATATTCAACCATGGGTTTTGGGTTTTCAACACTCGGTCTTGGGCATTCGGCCATTTTACGATCTTTGTGTTTTGCTATCTAAATTTGTGTTCGATCTCGAGCCTTTTGACCCCATTTGGTCTTTAGTTTTGATTTTAATTCGGTCTTGACCCATTCGATCTTAATTTGGTCTTAACTCATTCGATTTGGTTTTCAATCTTAATTCAATTTCAACCCATTCGATCTTGGGTTTTCAATCTTAGTTCAGTCTCAATCCATTCGACCTTGGGTTTTCGATCTTAGTTCGGTCTCAACCCGTTCGACCTTGTGTTTTTTATCTTAATTTGGTCTCAACCCATTCGAACTTGGGTTTTCGATCTTAATTCGGTCTCAACCCATTCGATCTTGGGTTTTCGATATTAATTATGAGACTTTATCTTAATTTTATATCTTCGATTCTTGGTCTCAAATTTATAAATTCCAGTTCATGATAAATCATGCAATTCATAAGCAGTCATTATAGTATTAGTAGAAAAAAGTTGGACCTTAGCACTTACGCGGGTTGGTACGGCACCCATATTTGTCGTGCCTTAAACATCCGCATGCTGAATTCTGCCAACAATAATGTTCAAGCGCAAGGGAAATCTTCATAACGATGTAGCTTTCTTTCATTCATAACACTGGGGATTCGGGGTGGCATGTCGATCATTATCGTATTGCCTTCATAATTTTTTGTGGTCGAACATTCCTCCCAGGCAACTTCGTCGCCGCTGGAGTTGATGTAGAGTGCTTTTCTTTTGCTCAGAAGTTTTGTCCCTTGATGAGAATTGTGCGTACTCCTGTATAGAAGAGCAATTCAACTCTGCATATTCATATGTACATATTGATAGCGTCGTTCCAAGGTTATGAAATACATGAACATGAATTAAAAAATACACCAAACATGTTGGTGTTCAAGTGAGGCATTAGAGTGTACTTCCCTAAAATGTATCATTAAGTAACGAGTCCAGATCCAGATATTAATGAGTAATGAATCTCGTTCAAGTGAGGAACGAGGGCCTGCATTCTTGCATTTCAACACATATTGAATCAAGTTCCACATACTGACATGCACTGAGAGCTAAGAAAGGAGAAATAAAAAGGGAACTTGTATATTCAAATAGGAGCTTCGACTCCTACAAGCAAAAGGAAAGCAGCTGCATCAACTTTCACACTGTCTGCAAGTCAGTGTCTGGAATAGTTCTATATTATGGTTTCATGCAGTTTCATGTATACAACTTTTATTTAAGTTGATATACATACCAAACAGAGTGTGTCCCATGAATAGTAATGATCATACGGTCATAGTGTAACCTTTAGTATAATCGTATGATCATACGGTAGGAAAAGTCTTAGCTTTTCTATTATCATGATGCTATTGTCATGATCATACGGTCATAGTGTAACCTTTAGTGTAACCTTTAGTATAACCTTTAGTATTGATTTCCTGTTATCATGATGCTATTGTCAAAATTAGAATACGGTAAGAAAAGTCTTAGCTTGTTAGGTGACTAAGGAATTCCTCTAACACTTGCAATGTTAGAACCAGTAAATATATCCTTTCACGCAAATATCTGAGATTGGAGGCTTTAACTTGTGCCATAAGTCCAGTCTTTGATCATGGAAATGATACTTGGTCATGATTCGGCCTTCTGCCTGTTGAATTATAAGTCTCTAGCTGATTGAGTATTAGAAATAAGATGAGTTTAATGTGTGTATTCACTTGAGCATATCTGCCAAGTGTAAAGTCAAAAGATGTAAGGCCATGAGTGCCATGTGTTGTTTGATCCATGTAATTAGGTAGAAGAGTGACTAAGATGAAATGTAGTGTTTTGTGTGGTCCTAAAGCTAAGGCCATCAATTAATGTAAAGCAGGGTTAGTGCTCATTTTCTGAATAGTAGAAATATTCCTCTGCAAAACTTTTTGCACGAGTGAACAAGAAAGAAAACTTTCGTTTCAGCTTCTTCTATCTTTGCTTTGCTTCTGTTCAGCTTCCTGTAAATAAAACCCAGCAAAATCAAGTTACACTAACATGGTATCAGAGCCTGTTTTCGATTAGATCTGGGCGTGTTTCTGTGAACTCAAACATCACCGTTTCTGGACTCGGTGAAGTTTGCCGGAGTTTGTCTGTGATCTAAGAACTACGTGTTTCTGGATTCACACAAGCTCACGATGGCTGGATCTGGGAGTGCTGAAGTGAGGACCCCGATCTTCTCCGGTGAGAACTACAAGTTCTGGAGAATCAAAATGGTTACCATTTTCAAGTCACATGGACTATGGAATCTGGTGGAAAAAGGGATTTCGGTTTCCGATTCGAAGAAGAAGAAAGCTAAGACTGATGAAGATACAGATGTTGATGCTGACGATGATGAGAAAATGGCTGCAATCTTCATGAAAGATGCAAAAGCTCTCGGAATCATTCAAAGCGCAGTCTCCGATCAGATCTTCCCTCGAATCGCAAACGCAGACTCAGCAAAAATGGCATGAGATCTGTTATATAGCGAATATCACGGTGGGGATCAGGTAAGATCTGTGAAAATCCAAAATCTTAGACGAGAATTTGAATACACTATAATGTGTGATGATGAATCCTTGACTGGGTATCTTACTCGTTTAAATGATCTGATTAATCAAATGAAGACGTTTGGTGAAACTCTGTCAAATGAGAGATTAGTTTAGAAGGTGTTAATCAGTCTCACTAAGATATATGATCCTATATGCTTAGTGATAGAAAACACCAAATGTTTAGAATCTGTTGAACTGCAAGAGGTACTAGCTATATTGAAGAGTCAAGAGCAGAGGTTTGATTTGCATTCCTCAGATGCAACTGAGAGAACATTTTCTTCTCTTACTGTTAATTCAAAAAGGCAGAATCGAAGTTATGCTCAGTCTAGTACTTTTAAACCACAGAGAAATTGGAATCAAAAGGGTAAGAAATGGGATTCAAAACCAAAGTTTCAGCAAAAATCATTCACAAATGTTGCACAGAATAGTACTTCCTCACAGGTTATGGGTCAAGAGAGTGTAAAACCTCAATGTAAAGTGTGTTCAAAGTTTCATTATGGTGAATGTAGATATAAGGGGAAATCCAAGTGCCATAACTGTGATAGATTTGGCCATTGGGCCAGAGAGTGTACTGTTGGAAAGTCTGTTCAAAAGGCAAACTGTGCAAGTCAAATGGAAGTGACAGTAAACTTATTTTATGCAAATTGTGCAGTTGCTGAGACTAAGGTTAATGGAGATTGGTACATAGATAGTGGCTGCAGTAATCATATGACAGGAAATGTTGATCTTCTTGTTGATGTGAATACAAATGTTGCAGGGAAAGTTCAAATGCCAACAGGAGTGTTAGTTAATGTGGCAGGAATGGGATCACTGGAAATTGAGACTAACAGAGGAAGAAAATACATCCGAGAAGTCATGTACTTACCTAGTTTGAAAGAGAATCTATTAAGTGTAGGACAAATGGATGAGCACGGATATTATCTTGTGTTTGGTGGACATATGTGTACTGTTTTTGATGGTCCTTCTCTGAAATGTCAAATTATCCGTGTAAAAATGAAAGAAAACAGGTGTTATCCTCTATCTCTACGGCCTGAGAAACAACTTGTGTTGAAGACTAGTTTTGCTCATTGTTCTCTGACTTGGCACAGAAGATTAGGTCACCTAAACTTTGGTGGAATCAAGAAATTGAAGGATAAAGACATGGTTCATGGTTTACCATATCTAGATGAGTATGACAAAGTTTGTGAAGGCTGTCAATATGGTAAGCAACACAGAGAAAGGTTTCCTAGTGGTCAAGCACAAAGAGCAGGTGCTCCACTTGAATTGGTTCATGTTGATTTGTGTGGACCGATGAGAAACGAGTCTACTGGAGGAAACAAGTATTTCATGTTGCTTGTAGATGATGCAACCAGGATGATATGGGTGTATTTTCTTAGATTCAAATCCGAAGCTCTTACTTGTTTTAAGAAATTCAAGGCCATGACTGAGTTGCAAAGTGGTATGAGGGTAAAATGTGTAAGGAGTGATAGAGGAGGGGAGTTCTTATCAAATGAATTCAATCAATACTGTGACGCAGAGGGAATCCAAAGGCAACTGTCTCTCTCTTACACTCCACAGCAAAATGGAGTGGTTGAAAGGAAAAACAGAATTGTGATTGAAATGGCCAAGTCTATGCTTCATGACAAAGGAATGCCTTACTATATGTGGGCAGAAGCTGTGCACACTGCAGTCTATATATTAAACAGACGTCCTACCAAATCACTGGATAGCATAACACCTTTTGAAGCTTACAGCAAAAGGAAACCAGGTATTGCTCATTTGAAGGTTTTTGGCTCAGTTTGTTATGTTCATACTCCATCCGAGCTAAGACACAAGCTAGAACCCAAGAGTATAAAAGGAGTCTTTGTTGGATATGCAAAATGTGAGAAAGGGTACAGAGTATTTGATCCAATCTCTAAAAGACTGATCCTGTCAAGAGATGTTGTGTTCGATGAAAACTCAGTTTGGGATTGGGAAAGAAGCACAGAAAGACATATGTCACTGCCTATTTATGAGTTTGACTCTGTTGATACACCAAGAAGTGAGAATACAGAAAATGACACTCAAGTTTCAAGTGGTTTATCATCTGGCATATTGGAAGAAGCTGCAAGTGGTATTGATGATACACAGATCAACTCTCAGTCAAGTGCAGGTGTGAGTGACACTCAGTCATTTGATCATACTCCATTAAAATGGAGAAAACTGGATGATGTACTTGCTCAATGTAATCTGTGCATTATAGAACCAGAGAAATATGAAGATGCGGCTAAGGATGAATCTTGGATGAATGCTATGAAGGATGAGCTCTCCATGATTGAAAAGAATGCAACCTGGGAGTTAGTAGACAGACCAAGTAACAAGCCTATAATTGGAGTAAAATGGGTGTTTAAAACCAAACGCAACCTGGATGGAACTGTGCAAAAGAACAAGGCAAGGTTTGTTGCAAAGGGATATGCCCAGAAACCAGGAATAGACTACAATGAGACCTTTGCTCCTGTTGCTCGGTTAGATACAATCAGAACCCTTATAGCATTGGCTGCACAAAAGAGTTGGAAACTCTATCAACTTGATGTCAAATCTGCTTTTTTAAATGGTGTTCTAGAGGAGGAGGTTTATGTAGAGCAGCCTGATGGTTTTGTAGCTAAAGGGGAGGAAGACAGAGTATATAAACTTCACAAAGCCTTGTATGGTCTAAAACAGGCACCACGAGCCTGGTATGGAGAGATTGATACATATTTCTCACAGTGTGGTTTTACAAGAAGTTTAAGTGAACCAACACTGTACATCAAGGCAGAAGAGAAAGACATTTTGATTGTGTCAATCTATGTGGATGACATAATCTATACTGGGAGTAACAAACAAATGCTTGAAGAATTCAAGGAAGACATGAAACGAAAGTATGAGATGACTGATTTGGGTCTTCTCCATCATTTTCTTGGAATGGGAATAATTCAAACAACTTCAAGCATTTTCATCCACCAAAAGAAATATGCAAGCTCTTAATTAGACAAATTTGGTCTAAAAGAGTGCAAACCTGTGCTTACTCCACTGGTTGCAACTGAGAAGTTAACCACAGATGATGGAAGTGGTGCAGCAAGTGAAGAGTTATACAGAAGTATGGTGGGAAGTCTCCTATATCTCACTGCAACCAGGCCTGATATTATGTATGCATCCAGTCTGTTAGCCAGATTTATGCACTGCCCTACCAGTAAGCATGTTGGAACTGCTAAAAGAGTGCTAAGATACATTAAGGGCACACTAGATTATGGTCTGGAATATGTGAAGGGTAAGAACTCAATGTTAATTGGGTTCTGTGACAGTGACTGGAGTGGATCAATTGAGGACAGTAAAAGTACTTCTGGTTATGCCTTCTCCTTTGGCAGTGGAGTATTCTCATGGGCATCCGTGAAGCAAAATTGTGTAGCTCTTTCCACCGCAGAAGCAGAGTACATCAGTGCTTCAGAAGCAACTACTCAAGCCATTTGGTTGAGATTTGTTCTTGAAGACTTTGGTGAATTTCAAACCGAAGCCACTCCAGTGCACTGTGACAACACCTCAGCAATTGCAATCACCAAGAACTCTGTGTTCCATCAAAAGACCAAACACATTAACAGAAGATACCATTTCATCAAGGATGCACTGAAGGATGACATCATTGATCTGGTGTACTGTCCAACTAATGAGCAACTAGCTGATGTTTTCACAAAACCTCTGCCTAAAGATCGGTTCAATTATCTCAGGAGCATGCTTGGAGTGAAATCAGCTCAAGACTTAAAGGGGAGTGTTGAATTATAAGTCTCTAGCTGATTGAGTATTAGAAATAAGATGAGTTTAATATGTGTATTCACTTGAGCATATCTGCCAAGTGTAAAGTCAAAAGATGTAAGGCCATGAGTGCCATGTGTTGTTTGATCCATGTAATTAGGTAGATGAATGACTAAGATGAAATGTAGTGTTTTGTGTGGTCCTAAAGCTAAGGCCATCAGTTAATGTAAAGCAGGGTTAGTGCTCATTTTCTGAATAGTAGAAATATTCCTCTGCAAAACTTTTTGCACGAGTGAACAAGAAAGAAAAATTTCGTTTCAGCTTCTTTTATCTTTGCTTTGCTTCTGTTCAGCTTCCTGTAAATAAAACCCAGCAAAATCAAGTTACACTAACACTGCCATCGTTGTGCCTTGGAGTTGAATATTGGTTACCCCTATTATGCAATCTATTGAACAAATGCCCATTGCTTCTTTCCTTTTCTCATCCACAGATAACTCTTGACAATGCCCTACATCTAATGCTCCATGTGAGGATTGGGCATTTGAATGATAGTTGCTTGCTCCCATTGGATCTGCTCCATTCAATAGACAATACATTAAAGCATGAATTGTGAATAATTTTACTTTCGCTCTTGGTAAATGTTGTTTTCGATAACAACCATCGCACATAACCCAGACTAGAGATAGCAGCACTGCTATTTTGAGTTCCTGCCTGTTGGTTACTAAAAATTTACTACACAAATATGACTTTTGCATAATTGTAAGACTGCATACGTTCCTACTCGAAAACTTAGATATGTATTTAGGATATTGGAGAGTTTTGAACATTTTACAACATAAAGTTTCTTTTGTGAAATTCAAAAGTATGAAGGGATGCAACTCGTTCCCTCATCTTAAGTTGTATTAAAGAAGATCCATAGTAACATGTCTTAACATACCATTTTGTTACATGCTATGATAAAAATGCACACTTCTGTTGGAGAACAATTTAGAAACAATAAAATAACAGAAATACAAAACCAAAATGCTTATACTTTATTATTCAAAAATACTTGCAACACAGAATGCAATAACACAATAATTACAAAAAATTAATATGATACTAACTTGAATGAATTGAAGGTAGAGGCTAGCGCAAACGCTATGTCCTTCGAACAGTATTTCCGTCCCACACGTGTGCTTGTGGTTCTACAACGTCTACTCGACCAGGATACAACTACCTAATTCTACAACCCGCACTGGATTATAGAACTCTAGTGAATTGCTTTGTGTGTTTACTCTCTGGAAAGTTTGTACGGAAGATAAGGAGGAAGAAAAGATGATTTTTGATGGAACTGAGGACTCCAGTTATATAGGCTCTTTCATACCTCTTCAAACACCTTTTGGATATATCTGAAGCTATACAACTCTTTCCAAAGAGATACAACTTTTTCCAAAGAGTTGTGTCTATTAATCAAAACGTTTTTAATTAATTTAATTAAAAACTTAATTCGAAATTAAAACTAATTGATCAGATTAATTTTAATTCCTTGGCCCCAAGTGCCCCAAGGCCCAAGGCCCTTGTCTTGATTAATTAATATTAATTAATATTAATATTATAGTATAATCATCAAGCCTAATCCACACAATCATAAGGCTCAAGCCTTCAATCCATTTCCAAATGGTCCCAGTTCTAATTACTAAGAAAAAATAATGTTGACCAATGTGGGACAAGAGGGTCTCAAACTCCAACAATACCCCACATTTGAGACGACTCTTTGGTCCTAGACACACTAAGATACAAGAGTAAACAATAGATGTGACATACATTAGGAAATGTGTCTTTTGGACTTGAACCTACCTTAGTATATACTTATCGGATTTACTAGATGACGCAGTGAATATAAAATCTTGAACTGTTCATCTCCGTACTAAACCAAGACAATAAGCAAAACATATGCCACATTTACACATCACAAATTCATACGTTTGTGTTCTTTTTGGTCCTGAACAAATCCTGGATTCATGAGAGCTTTAGAGAATGTAGCCATGTAATTCTCATAAATGCGACCCCACATTTACTCTCATATAGGTGATATTGACTAAGAATAGGCTGCTACTATTCCACTTGATTTACAAGTATCAATATCATTAAACTAATATATCCTACATCATCAGCAGTCACCACACTTCTTCCATCATAGGAATGGGTATGTAAGTGTGTTTCTTCTTGAATCTAGCCAAACCAGTTTGCCTATTGAACCTAGACCATGGGATCTCCAATCAACTAGGTTAGGTTTCCGTTTGGCAGTTTCATTTTACTCTATTGGCTTTAAACCCATTCCCCTCGATGTGTGCTTAACTTGCTCTCTAGACAAACCTTTAGTAAGCGGATCCGCAATATTATCTTTTGACTTAACATAGTCAATAGAAATTACACCACTAGAGAGCCATTGCTTTATTGTATTATGCCTTCGTCTAATTTGTCTAGACTTCCCATTGTATACACTATTTTTAGCTCGATATTGTGCAGCTAAACTATCACAGTGTATACATATTGCCGTTACAGGTTTAGGCCATATGGGAACATCCTCCAAAAAATCTCTTAGCCACTCAGCTTCTCCTCCAGCCATATCGAGAGCTATAAATTCCGATTCCATAGTTGATCGGGCTATGCATGTTTGTTTAGAAGATTTCCAAGATATTGCTGCTCCTCCCAAAGTGAATACATATCCACTTGTGGATTTTGTATCATTACTATCCGATATCCAATTCGCATTAGTAAATCCTTCATGCATAGGAGGATACCTTGTATAATGCAATCCATAATTCATTGTATGCTTTAAGTATCTCAATACTCGAATTAAAGCTTCCCAATGATCATGCCCAGGATTGCATGTATATCTACTCAGTCTACTCACTGAGTATGCTATATCAGGCCTTGTACAGTTCATAATGTACATAAGACTTCCAATAACCTGTGAGTATTCACGTTGAGATATAGCATCACCTCTATTTTTCTTAAGTTTGCTATTGGCATCAAAAGGAGTAATTGCATCTTTACTTTCCAAATGACCATATTTTCTAAGTGTAGCTTCTATATAATGGGATTGAGTAAGAATATATCGTTCTTGGTTTCTTTTTATTTTTACACCATGAATCACATCAGCTAATCCAAGATCTTTCATATCAAAACTTGATTTCAATATCTTCTTGGTCCAATTTATTATCTCTTTGTTAGTTCCCATTATAAGCATATCATCTACATATAAACACAACATAACGCAAGCATTATTTTGAGTTTTTGTGTAGACACACTTATCACACTTGTTTATCTTAAAACCATGTGTTATCATAATATGGTCAAATTTTTCATGCCATTGCTTTGGAGCTTGTTTAAGCCCATATAGTGATTTCACAAGTTTACAAACTTTGTGTTCTTGACCTTTAACCACAAACTCCCCCGGGTTGTTCCATATATATTTCCTCATCTAAGTCTCCATTTAAGAATGCAGTCTTTACATCCATTTGATGTATTTCCATGTTATGGAGTGCAGCTATAGCAATCAACAGTCTTATTGACGTAATTCTCGTTACAGGCGAGTATGTATCAAAGAAATCCAAACCATGTTTTTGACGGTATCCTTTAGCTACCAAACGAGCCTTATATTTGTCAATCGTACCATCAGGTTTTAATTTCTTCTTAAAGATCCATTTGTACCCAATTGGCTTATTGCCAAGGGGCAAATCGACTAATTCCCATGTATGATTTTGCATAATGGAATCTATCTCACTGTTAACTGCATCCTTCCAAAATGGAGCTTCAGGAGTGGACATGGCCTCCTTGAATGATTGAGGTTTTGTCTCGGTTAATAAGGTCACAAAATCAGGCCCAAAGTTCTTTCGAATTTTTGTCCTTTTACTCCTTCTAGGTTCAAGTTCTTCTTCTTCTTGAACTCTAGACGAGGATGAACCATCATCATGTTCTCTAGGTTCGTCATTAACCTCAGATACATCATCATGTAATCTCTTTTTCAATAAATTAGTCTTGCCTATTTTGTATGGAAATATATCCTCAAAAAATATTGCGTTTATAGATTCTATAATAGTATTGACATGTATATCACTGACTTCGGAATGAAAAACTAAGAATCTATAAACTGAACTATTAGATGCAAAACCAATAAAAACACAATCTATAGTTTTAGGCCCTACTTTTGTTCTCTTTGGCAATGGGACTTGTACTTTTGCCAGGCAACCCCACACTTTAAGCAATTTAACGTTGGGGTTCTTCCTTTCCATAATTCATATGGTGACTCCTTTCTCGTTTTAGGTGGAATTCGATTCAAAATTTTATTTGCAGTAAGTAAAGCTTCACCCCACAAATTGTGTGGAAGCCCATAGCTATTCAACATAGAATTGATCATGTCTTTAAAAGTCCTATTTTTTCGTACGGCAACACCATTTTGTTGCGGTGTATAAGGGGCTGTTGTTTGATGAATTATACCATGTGTGGCACAAAATTCAGCAAAGGCATAAGACTCATATTCTCCTCCCCTATCGGACCTTAAGACTTTAATCTTCTTGTTAAGTTGATTCTCAACTTCTGCCTTATATGTCTTAAACATATCCAAGGTCTCATCTTTACTATGAAGTAAATAAACATAACAATACTTACTGAAATCATCTATAAATGTTACATAATAGTTCTTTCCACCACGAGTTGGATATAATCTAAAATCACACAAGTCACTATGAATTAAATCTAATAAATCATTGGACTTTTCATGCACTGATTTAAAGCTTTGACTCACAAATTTCGATTTTGTACAAGTCTCACATTTAACATTATCTAGATAATCAATTTTGGGCAGCAAACCTAAATTATGCATTCTAAAAAGTGAACGAAAATTTACATGTCCTAACCTAGAGTGCCATAAATTAGACGAATCAACAATATAAGCAGAAGCATTATTTATTTCATTCATAGCATTAACAAGTACATTTAGTTTGAATAATCCATCAGCAAGGTAACCCTTCCCTACAAACATTCCCCCTTTAGTTAGTACAAACTTATTGGACTAAAAAACTAGTTTGAATCCTTTATTACTAAGGATAGGACCAGAAACAAGATTCTTCCTTATATCGGGGACATGTAGCACATCAAGGAGGGTTAATTCCTTTCCAGAAATGAATTTCAGAACACATTTCCCTATTCCAGCCACAACAGATGCAGATGCATTTCCCATAAACAGTTGCTCGTTTCCCTCGATTTTCTGGTACGAAGAGAACATATTTTTGTCACCACACACATGGCGAGTTGCACTGGTATCTATCCACCAATCAGCGTGATCAGATACAAGGTTGATTTCAGAAATCATTGCAGCCAAGGCATCCACATTGTTTTCAATCAGGTTAGCGCGATTGTTGTTGCCTTGATTTCCAGGACCTTGATCCCTTCGATGGCGACATTCTTAAGCCCTATGGCCTTGCTTTCCACAAACCCAGCAACTTCCCTTGATTTTCTTGAAGTCTTTGCCTTTCGCACCAGGGATAAAGTGTTTTTCCTTCTTCTTAGTTTTCTGGAACTTCGGCCTTTGCTTTGATGAACTTCCTTCAACAACATTCGCCTTGGCTTCTATACTCGAAACCAGGCCCTTCTCATTCTTTCTGTTATCTTCCTCTATTCTCAGCCTTACAATGAGATCCTCAAGGGTCATCTCTTTACGTTTGTGCTTGAGATAATTCTTGAACTCTTTCCAAGAAGGTGGCAATTTTTCTATAAAGGACGCCACTTGGAAAGACTCATTGATCACCATCCCTTCAATATGAATGTCATGGATGATTTTCTGGAGATCTTCAGTTTGAGAGACAACGGACTTAGAATCCACCATTTTGTAGTCCAAAAATTTGCCCACGACAAATTTCTTCAAACCAGCATCCTCAGTTTTATATTTTTTCTCAAGTGATTCCCAAAGTTCCTTGGCTGTTTTGCATACTACATAGACATCATACAATGAATCATCTAATGCATTGAGAATATAGTTTCTGCAGAGGAAATCATTATGATTCCAGGCATTTATAGCCGTTAAAGTTTCTGCAGAAAAAATATTTTCTCCATCTACAGTAGGTGCAGTCTCGCGCAGACCATTAGCCAAATTGAAGGTTGTCAAATAAAACAGCATTTTCTGCTGCCATCTTTTGAAGTCTCCGCCCTTAAATTTCTCAGGCTTCTCAGAATGAGGTTTAGTTCCCGATTGTTCCATACTGTTCGAAGATTGTTGGAAAACAATTTAGAAACAATAAAATAACAGAAATACATAACCGAAATACTTATACTTTATTATTCAAAAATACTTGCAATACAGAATGCAATAACACAATAATTACAAAAAATTAATACGATACTAACTTGAATGAATTGAAGGTAGAGGCTAGCGCAAACGCTATGTCCTTCGAACAGTATTTTCGTCCCACTCGTGTGCTTGTGGTTCTACAACGTCTGCTCGACTAGGATACAACTACCTAATTCTACAATCCGCACTGGATTATAGAACTCTAGCGAATTGCTTTGTGTGTTTACTCTCTAGAAAGTTTGTACGGAAGATAAGGAGAAAGAAAAGATGATTTTTGATGGAACTGAGGACTCCAGTTATATAGGCTCTTTTATACCTCTTCAAACACCTTTTGGATGTATCTGAAGTTATACAACTCTTTCCAAAGAGATACAACTCTTTCCAAAGAGTTGTGTCTATTAATCAAAACGTTTTTAATTAATTTAATTAAAAACTTAATTCGAAATTAAAACTAATTAATCAGATTAATTTTAATTCCTTGGCCCCAAGTGCCCCAAGGCCTAAGGCCCTTGTCTTAATTAATTAATATTAATTAATATTAATATTATAGTATAATCATCAAGCCTAATCCACACAACCATAAGGCCCAAGCCTTCAATCCATTTCCAAATGGTCCAAGTTCTAATTACTAAGAAAAAATATTGTTGACCAATGTGGGACAAGAGGGTCTCAAACTCCAACTACTTCATGCCATGACCTTGAGATAATAAAAGAGAAAAGAAATTCTTTCCTGCTTGAGATAATCGGTATTCCACTATCGAACTCTATGTATTAAGTACAAGGAAGCACGTTTATATTCATTCATCCTAATAATACTTTATCATACAAGGTTTGTCCTCTCAGAAAAGGGAAGGGGTCTAAAAGCATAGCAACTAATTCACAGAACCATCTAAATCCGAAATTTTGAAATGCAGGGCAGCCATAGTCATCAAAGTATCACTAACCATATATAGGATCCTGTGAATTGCATGGCTTTATTGGCTAACATGATACATTAAATCCAACACTGTTAAAACATCTGTGATTGTTGAGTGCAAACATCAACTCCTAAGCTATGTCTGTACCCTACTGTCCTAAAATATGTACTACCATACACAAGAATACCGGCCACATATAAAGAACAGGCTTGGACTAGCAAAAAAGAGGTGAATTATAGCGATAACGAGTTGAGAACCAGCCTGCAAACGAACAAATGAACCAGCATTGTGTTCTCCACCCTTGCATTTTCAACGAACCAAGACATTATTACGAGTTGAAAAAAAATCCTCTGAACAACAGACGCGTGAAATGTCAGCACTGAACACCGGAAGTGATTAGAAAATAGAGGGGAAGACAAACCATAAAATATGAGTTGAACATGATTGATTACAAAGATAAAAGATCAATAAGATTAGTAGGCTAGTACATAGGAAGGAGCATAAGTTCACATACTTGTAATTCGTAACTTTTGTTCACTGTTGCTTGAAATTTTCCTGTTATTAGAGGTAGAAGGGACTTACCGCTGCCTCCAAACAATCACGGGATCACCGTTCTTCGTGAACACCAAGGGTTTGCAATACCCAAGCCACCAAGGCATAGTTTCATGCTCAATAGAATAAAGCGGGGTTCAAGATTCTATCACTCCATATTCCTTCATAATCCAAACGTCATGTCTAAAGACTCTACACCAATCATTTTACAGATATACATAGACAGCCAGCCAAAACATCCATTTCTATTATTATAGAATTGTCATCCTCGTCCACCGGGGTCTCAAACTTCTGATACTTCCAACGGATGTACAATCTTGACGGCTGACCCTATCATCTCATTGTCGCCCAAAGGCAAGGAAAACGAGACCAAATCAGATGAGTGAAGTAAAATGGTGCGAGTGGAGATGGTTAGGATGGAGCGTTGGTGGTGAGATTTGAAGAAGCTTTTTGATGGAGCGTTGGTGGTGTGATTTGAAAAAGCTTTGGTCGCCCATAAAAGCACTCCACGCTTTGGAAGCACACATGCTTCGAATCAAATCTTCCGGTGGAAGCCGCAAAAGAACGTTGACGACCAGCTGCGTTGGGAAACTTGACTTTGTTAGTGCATTACGCATCTGAATTTTAATTGTTGTAAAACATTACTGATGAGTCAATATTGTATTATATATTTTACCTTTTTCTTAGTATTAATTTGGTAATATTTTGGTAGAATTTTAATACATTGCTTTATATTTTCAATATAGGACATTCGACTTCCTCTGGAGCAAAACATGACCAAACGGACGAATTTTGGAGTGATTCAAATTGGAGGACATTTGTGTGTCTCTTTTCTTATTTGTATCAAAATTTGGGATTTTTCTACTGAGCGGTTATTTTCTGACGATTAAATAAAGAAGCAGTGCGCGTTGTTGAAAAGTGACATTTCTGGGTTTGACTTGCGTTTTTTGAGCCCAAGATGACCTCATATGGGTTCGTGGCCTTCTGGAGAAGTGTTCAGAATAGTTCAAACTTTAAATCCAGCTACTTTGGGTCAGTTTTGGGGTTAATTTGGGTCCAAAACATGGCTGTACAGATTTCTAGGCGAATTTACCAAGTTAATTTAGGATTATGTTTCCTATTTTATTTCAAGTTTTTAGGTTTCCTAGTTTTATTCCAAGACCTTGGACTAGGAGGATTTGAGGGAGAGTTGTATAAATAAGCCTTTGGCAAACCTAGTTTGGCGTTGGACGTATGCAACTTTTGAGAGAATAGTTTGGCTAAAGCTTTAGAGATTTCAAGACTTACACTTCAGCTGTTTTCATCCTTTTTCTAATTTAATACAATTATGTTGATTTTATTTATGAATATGCGTAACTAATCCCTTTTGCAAGGGTGAGGCCATGATCCTTAGCAAGAATATGTAGTCCCTTTTTAATTTTCTTATGAATTTATGCATGCAAGTTTTGGATTGTTAATCACTGTGCTTTAAACTATCTATTTGTCTTAGTTATTCGCGACCATTAGGATATTTAGAAAAGTAATTTGATGCAATTTTAGCGGAGGGCTGTCCCTAAAATTGACTAAGGCTTCTTGTGGTTAACATGTGTAACTACTTAGGATGGATGACACGTCTTAGGAGTTATATGGTTTTTCAAAAGGTCTTCACAAAACTTAATGAGTCTTGCATGTTCACATTCGATCTGGATGTCACGGACGGGTTGTATGTTAGATATATGTTCTATATTGGGGGTTCCAAGTAGGGCATACTTTAGGAAAACCTAACCTTCAAAATATGTATGTGTAATTCATAAGAAATTAGAAGAACTACGTAAGATTGTTAGGGTGACGGCGGAACCCTAGTGCTTTTCCAAAGTTGTTTCTAAAAATCTTTTCTCTTTGATTTGTTTCCTTTTTAATTGGTCATTAGTAGCTTTCTTTAAATTACTTTTATTAAAATTCGTTTTTAATACTTTTAAATTCAAAATCAACATTTTCCAATTTTGACTTTCAGATAATTATTTAGGATTAGGGTTTTTCATAAATTGTTTTAAATAATTGCAGCAGAAAACGACCTTACTTGAGTCGTTTATACTACAACAACCTTGTTCTCTTGCAAGTATTTTTAAGTGTTTTTATCCTTACTTTTTGCAGGTGATAAAACTCCTATCAATTACCTACAAAGACTAGTTATTGTTCTAGCTTGACCTCCCATAAATGAATTGATTTTTCATCAAGCGGAGGAAGACGTGCAGTTCAAGTTAAAGTCGTGATGGCAATACTGGAGAAAGACATCATAGGTTTTCTAGTATTTTCTAAGGCTTCCTATAATTCTATAAACCGGATTTTAAACCGTTAGATACTTGGTTAGATACCTCGTTAGGGATCGAAAATTAGTTTGATAAACGCAGGAAAAGATTAACAAAGAAAAGAGTAGCCTAGTTGTTGAAAGGGTCATTGCATTTTATTCCGAGGCTGTATAAGAGGAATCCGAGCAATCTTTTCATTTGGAATTTCTTCAACCTTCTCATTTGGAACTTCTAAACTGTCTATTTTCTACGTTACTTTTTATTTTAACAACGAAATTATGAAAATGTGAGTTGAACAATTAATCGATTTTTAATTTGGTTATTTTTTTTTTTCAAAATTGATCACAAAAGGGTGGTCCAGAAATGAGGTCTAAACGATTTATCAAATGCAACATAGTTGAAACATTATCCGCCATTGCTGAGTGCAAACACCAAGTCCTCTCGTATGTCTACGCAGTACTCTCCTTAAATATCGTGGGTTACAAAACAACAATCAGATTAATGGAGATGAAGATAGAAGGATAGGTAAGTGTGTCACAACAGTACAGTAACAGAAAAATTTGACAGAAAGCTAACGGAAAAACCAAATGATTTGCAAAACACATTGTCAGGGACCAAATTGATGGATTTTTTATTTCCGGAACTATTTTGATTGGAAGGTCTAATTTCCGGGACCAACCATGATAAAAACTCAAAAGAAAAGTATCCATTACAGAGATAATAAGCCTAGTCTAAAAGGTGACTAATTAAGTTCACATACTTGTAATTGCACAACCAAATTCACCTTACGCCAACAATTACTGATGCAACATGATGCATGCCAAACATGTATATCAATTGAAGCCAAGTTGAAACAACATTTTCCATTTACTAGTGCAATGATCAACCCTACACCAGAGGTCTAGCTACACATAGAAGAAGGACTAGAACTACCTATATAGAGCTGAATCATAACGATATAACTTGAAAACAAACCTGCAAACGGACGCACCAAGTAAAAGTGTTACCATAAAGAGAAAAATACTAATTGCAGCGTTCACAAGAAGCATTGTCTAAAGGAAGATGCATAAGTTGGCATACTTGTAAGTTTGTAATTGCACCTGAAAATTCACCCTTGCCGCTCAATTAACTGCTATCCTCCCTAGTTTTGATCATATTCTGTTGCATTGACTACCACATCAAGAGCCTAAACTCTCCTCAATATTTCCTCTTCTTAGAGGTAGAGCCAACTTGCTACTGCCTCTCAGCAACTACAGAATCGCCATCAAGAAGACAAAGGCTTCCCACACAGACGGTTGCTGTGTAGGTACTTGGTTCACCATGAATTTCAACTCGTTTGAAACTTTTTTTCTCAAAGTCGTACCAATAAATATCACCATTGTCATTCGTCAAAAGAACGATGTCACCATTCTCTGAGAAAACCAAAGGTTTGCAAAGTAAATCAAACCCCATAGGCAGAACTTCCATCTCAACAGAAAAAAGAAAAGTCCAAGATTCTGCCACTCCATATTCCTTCATAATCCAGACATCATGTCGGCCGCTCGTAATTAACACAAAAACATAAACAGCCTCCCAAGACATGTAGAAGCAGATAAGTGCGGCCACTCCCAACATATGGGGTGGGAAATTGGCGATATTTCTCACTTGCAAGATCAAGGGATAGAATTATCAACCGATTTGTATTATTATGCATCAGCCAACAAAGAGCACCACTTATAAACAATAAACGACGTGAACAAATTGGATATACTTTAAATCCATCGCAAGGCATGTTTTGGATGCTTTTCCATGAGTTAGATTTTAGACTATAAAGTTCAACACGACAACTCACAATAACATTCTTCGAATTGTAAAACTCTATTACTCCCACAAGTTTATAATCAGCATTAGCGGAATCATACCCGAATCCATACAAGGCAGAACGCCCCGAAACCAGGGGTGGCAGCGGCTCAAGTGTGCTGCGCGGAATCTCCTTCAACTTTCGGATGAGTGGATTCCACAAAGCAAAGCCCCCATTCCCTTCGTTGAGAATGCAAAACAGACCATTAACAGACCAGCCCAATCTCAAGATCCAAGTATCTTTCAGCGCGGGCACAATCTTGACGGCTGACCCGAACGTTTCATTGCCGCCGAAGGGCAAGGAAAATAAGACCGAATCAGATGAGGTGAGTAAAATGGCGCGAGTGGAGTTGGTTTGGATGGAGCGTTGGAGGTGGGATTTGATGAAGTTTTGGCCGCGGATGAAAGCATTCCAAGCTTTGCAAACACGCATGCATCGTATCAAATCCTCCGGAGCAAGCCATGAAAGGATGTCGACGACGAGCTCCGGTGGAAAACTTGACATTGTTTGCCTGAAATCTTGAAAAGGGTTTATGCGGATTGCCCAGATGGAAAGACATTTGAAATCTTAGGGATGGGTTGGATTTTTTTTAGTCTTGTTGTATATACTTCTTATTCTTTAAATCCCACAAAATCTACAACTTATTAAAATCCTTCAAAATTTTAATTTGTTTAATACACTGACTTGGATGGACTTTAAAATTTCTAATAAAATCTCAATGGACTACAACTAGATTTGCATGGATTCTAAAATTCTTTAAAATATTTTAATACGCTACACTAGGATTTTAAAGTTTTTTAAAATGCTTTCAAATCCAAGTTTGACTACACCCTTAAATTTTGAGAAGAGGTTTAATTGTCCTCCAAGTAAATATCCTATATAAAAATAAATAAAAATTAAAAAAAAGAACAGCGAGTAACCAAATCTATCTATAATTTGCAGAATTACAATCCAAAGGCATCTATAAGAGTTATTGATTGTACGTAAGAAAAAACTACAAGTAGCGCAGAGAGACTGCAAAACATCAGCACTTTATTTTTTATTGTAATGTGGGTCAAGGCCCACACTAATAACTCAAGAAGCACTTAAGCCCAAACAATTTCACGGGGATGGATCCGGGTCAAAATTTATAATCTGTGCCCTAAAGTTATAATCCGATCCCAGACCAGACACAGGAGAGACGGAGGGAGATGCAGAAGAGGGAGCAAAGCAAGTCCAGTGGCGGAGGTGGCGGAACCTCGCAGCCGCCGGCGAAGAGAGGCCGCCCGTTTGGAAGCGGCGGAAACAGCGCTGCAGCTGCTGCCGCTGCCGCCGGCGACACGGTAGCTCCGTCGACTCTTCTTGGTCCTTCCCTTCACGTCCACAGTTCCTTCGCGGGTCAGTTTATCAAAACCCTACCACTTCACATTTCAATCTAAAATTCTCGGAAGTTTCAATTTTCCCATGAGTTCTTAGATACTCGTAATTATTAAGTTCTTGGGGTTAAAACCAATAGCCGAAATATAAATGAAAACAAAAAAACCAAGTGAAGTAACAATTTTTCAGAACTTTACTGAGATGGGTGAGCTGTAGTAATGCTAATAATTCCGGCACCAGTGTTGGCAACGAAATGGGAGTCGAAGTTCATGTGATACTTATTGGAACTGTTATCAGTAGCACGAAGGGAAAGGTTCCTTTTCGAGCATTGTGGAGTCGACATTCTTATCAATACATATCATCTGTATTGCAGATCAGAACAATAAGAGGATAGTTCTGGCACTTCAAAGCGGCTTGAAGAGTGAGCTGACATGGGCATTGAACACTCTCACGTTACTCTCTTTTAAAGAAAAAGATGACATGCGCAAAGACACAACCCCTCTTGCAAAGATTCCCGGCTTGCTTGATGCTCTTCTCAGTGTTGTATGTCTTGAACTCTTTTGCTTTCTGATTTATATAGTTATATTTATGCTCAAGTTTTAAGCAGCCCTCAGTTGGTCATTTAGCACTTCAAATTCAATAGTATTACCATTTTAAAAACACGCACACAAACAAGAGAAGATGACCAATTGGGTGTGGAATAGCATTCCCCAAGTTGTGAACTATCTTGTTCCAGCCAATATCTATTGACATTGGACGCCATGTTGTCGGGATTCTGTGAATAACAGATTGATGATTGGCGTGATATAGCCCTTCCAAAAGAACACGTAAGGGCGCCGAGAGTGAGAACTCTGGGTGCAAATTTGCTTGTGACAGGGTTTGGAAATGAGTATGAGGCATTGGGTTCAAATGGCAATGTCCCGCATCCTGGGTAAGCTCTACAGATTTATAGTATTCTCATGAGTGAATTTGTGGTTTGAGCGTCTGAAGTTGTCTTTGATACGAGGAACTGATTGTGGGAAAATATTCATGTGGCAGCTTGGGATCCAGTACTCAAGAAGCATCAGTGCTGAGTACTGTGACCAAAATTCGTTCTTCTTTGGAGTGGTGGCATGATGAAGATGGTCTGTTTAACCTAGATGAAGAAGGTCGAGCAGAAAGACAGCAGTGTGCTGTTGCTGCTTCAAATATCATTCGCAACTTCTCTTTCATGCCAGAAAATGAAGTCATTATGGCCCAACATCGCCATTGCCTGGAAACAGTGTTCCAATGCATAGAAGATTATGTCACAGGTGAAATGCGTTATATTGGAAAGCATTACTTATTTCTTCACTGCACGCCGTCTGCAGTGTATAATTTCTTGTCTCAACTCTAAAATTCTTTTTCCGGTATAATTGTCTGTGCATGTGAGATAAATGTTTAAAAAAGTTAAGGTAACATCCAGTTACAAACTCTCTGGTGTTATTATCTTCTTGTAGTTCAGTTGTTAAGGATGTATAGATTGTATGCTTTCCCATTTCAAAGATGGGTTTATTTTAGTATGTTACTGGCAGTAAATCTTGTAGACTTTAGTATGCTTCATTCACTTTTGAGCTTCATACCTTTTAACCTTCCAGTATGCTTTTGTTGTTGTGATATTAGAGTAAAATGACTCAAATGCTTTCTATGTCAACAGAGGATGAGGAACTTGTGACAAATGCTCTTGAGACAGTTGTAAATTTGGCTCCGTTGCTTGACCTTGGAATTTTCAGCTCATCAAAGCCATCATACATAAAGATAACGTAAGAATTGTGATCTTTTTTGAGCTGAAGCTCTCTTTGTTATCAGTCTGTTTTACAAATTAATTGATTTTCTATCAAACAGAGGAAAACGTGCAGTTCAAGCCATCATGGGGATGCTGGGATCTGTAGTCAAAACATGGCATTGTGCGGCAGCTGAGTTACTTGGGCGTTTGATCATAAACCCTGATAATGAACCCTTCCTTCTTCCCTTTATTCCGCAGGTTAATATTCAGAAATTACCCTGTTATAAAAGTGTTTATACATTTTGCAAATATTGTATAATTGTAATGACGCTCAGTGAACACTGCAGATACACAAGAGATTGGTTGATCTTATGAGCTTACCATCAGTAGATGCACAAACGGTGCATGGGGCCCAAGCGGCTGCAGTTGGCGCACTCTACAACCTCGCTGAAGTGAATATGGACTGCAGGCTAAAACTCGCCAGTGAGCGATGGTAATGGCTCTTCCACTAAAAAAGAATCCGAAATACTGAATCATTTCATTTTGATCACCATTTTGAAAATCAAAATTTGTTGCTTGAAATAACATTTTCTTTTGAAATAATTTCAGGGCCATTGATCGACTGTTAAAAGTTATCAAGCAACCCCATCCAGTTCCTGAAGTTTGCAGGAAAGCTGCAATGATATTGGAAAGCCTTGTGTCTGAGCCACAGAACCGAGCATTGCTGCTAGCTTATGAGAATGCATTTGCTGAAATAGTATTCTCAGATGCCAGGTATTCCGATACCTTTGCCAGGATTTTGTATGAACTGACGTCTAGACCAAACAGCAAAGTGGCAGCAGCCCGTGGTGTTTGGGGCATGTAACTAAGAATTGTGTCTGATGATGAATTTTCTCTTTATAAATGTATTTGGTTGTTCGTCTGCTAAGAAGTAAATATAGGATCTAATCTTTGTAACTCTTGTCTTAAGAAAATATTAGTCAGATCCTTAAGTGGTAATCCCATTCGGATACTCTCTTATGTGGAAGTTTAGTTTTTTTGAATCAGAAACTAAGGCGGTGTACCGTATAGGGATGTTTCTGCTCTGATTCTGTTGTATACTATATAGAATGTGTCTGATATCCTGCACTCTATTCGGTTGCTTATTTTCATTCGACCCTGTTAGATAGCAACTTTGGTTTATATTTGTGGAGTTTGTTTGATGGAATTCCCAAATAATAGTTATTTTATGGTCGTTTACTTAACCTCTAAAGGTAGAGCAGGTTACAGTTTTCGTTCTTTCTAATCTTATGCATGAACAGAGCCTAAAAGGAAGTAAACTTGGAATTAGCAAGCCTTCTTTTTCCACTTGCTCAGGTAGACATTGTTCTACCTTAAGAAACAAGGGCTGCCACTTTAGGCACCTCAACAGGAAACTCATGAATCTCATCGATCCAAGGGTTCTTCTCCTTAGCTGGTTTAACAGTCCTCAGCGCCTTCCACACTGCACTGTTGCACTTGAACCCCGACCCAAACGCAATCTGCCACATCCGATCTCCCTTCCTGACTCTTCCCTTGGCCTCCGAGTAGGCCAGCTCATACCACAGTGAGCTGCTTGAGGTGTTCCCAAACCTGTAGAGCGTCATCCTTGATGGTTCCATGTGCCAGTCACTAAGCTCAAGGTTCTTCTCGATCTCATCCAGCACCGCTCTCCCTCCGGCATGAATGCAGAAGTGCTCGAACGCCAGCTTGAAATCCGGGATGTAGGGTTTGATGTTCTTCATCTTGAACACCTTTCTTGCCACCAAAGTAGCAAAAAACAGGAGCTGTTCTGACATGGGTAGGACTATTGGGCCAAGAGTTGTGATGTTGGTTTTTAGGGCTTCTCCAGCCACAGCCATCAAGTCTTTTGAGAGAGATACGCCGATTCTTTTTGTGTCGTCCTCCTTTTGGAATACGCAACTGTACGCTCTGTCGTCTGCACCCTTGTGAGTGCGGACAGTGTGCATGAGTTGGTACTTTGAGCGGTGGCGGTCAGAGGAGCGGTTGGAGAGGAGGATGGCGGCGCCGCCAATTCGGAAGAGGCAGTTGGAGAGAAGCATGGAGCGGTCATTTCCAAAGTACCAATTGAGAGTGATGTTCTCCATGCTTACAACTAGGGCATAAGAGTTGGGGTGCACCTATTACACATGTTAAGTACAAATTTAGACATGATTTTACCTAATTTAGTGTCAAATCAAATAAAAAAAAGTAACAATAAATTTAATTTTTCATATGTCTTTATTTTTCTATTCCAGTTGATCTATTTATGTTGGAAGATGATTCTTTCTGGATTCACTAAGATCCCCGCATCTTAGGCGTTCATCGTACATCGTGCGGCCAGTTTTCGTCAGATACTATTTATGTTTAATTTTAAATAAAAAATTAAATGATTTCTAACCGCACGATACACGATAAATGACTAAGATGTGGAGATCCCTATTATCTTCACAAAATAAATCCGTATAGGATCCAATACCATTTATTTTGCCCTGCAGTAAGCGTACTTTTTATGACATCCCACATGCCAGCTGGACATTCCAGCTAATCCCTACCTAGCATTACTCATTTATGAATGGTCTAATTGGTTGTTACAACATGTATTTATGAACACAAGCATATTCATCCAGCTAATCCCTACCTAGCATTACTCATTTATGAATGGTCTAATTGGTTGTTACAACGTGTGTTCATGTGCTTATGAACACATGCATATTCATCGACCACTTTTAGGTGACATATTTACTTTTCACTTATATTTCTCTAAATATTTAATTGCGCATTCCGAAATTTAATTTAAAAAAAAAAAAAAAAAAAAAAAAAAAAACTCTCATAAAGAATGCACAATTAATATTTAAAGTACCAATAATAGTTCTATGTTTTTTTTTTCGGTGAAATATATCTGTACAAGTGAGGTGTACGTATGCATATGAACCTATTTGTCCACTTTGGAAAGAAAAAAAAAATCTAGTTATCCACATGAGACTTTAAAAAATTGGATATAGGGATTGCTTTTGTAAGAAATACTTATGTTCACAAGTGCTTTGATTAAAAGTGGTAAGAATTCAAGTAATTCATGAAGAAGTATTTGACAAGTGTTTTTGTAGTAAAACACTTATATAATCCATAAATGCTTTTAATTTTTATGTCAAACGGAATCAAAAAGATTTTTAAACATTCTAAAAAGCAATTTTAAACATGCTAATAACACTTCTCTTTAACTTATGATCTTCAAAGGTATAGAAAGATGATTTAGTAATATTCCATTTATAACCTAGTGTACTAATGCGAATTGGTCATCATGTATAAAACACAGGCATCCATAGTCGGTGATAATTAAGAGAAATATTAGTTTAACTAAGCAAAAATTAAATGCAAAAAGGCAGTGAAAATTATGAGTTAGTAACAAACCTGGAGAAGCTGCTTTGCCAGGTCAATAGAAATGAGGCCAGCACTGCAACCCATCCCACCAAGGTTATAGCTCACAACGTTCCCCCTAAGTTTGTAGTGATTCACAACCATGGACGACAGAGACGGCGTCGGATTGAACAAGCTGCAGTTCACCACCAAAATCCCAATATCCTTAGGCTTCACCCCCGTCTTCTCCAGCAACTCGTCTATCGCTCCGAACATCACCATCTCCGCCTCCTTCCTCGCCTCCTCCATGCACGGGTTTGGAGGGACCCGGAGCAAGGCCTCGGGCATGTATGTGTTTTGTCCGAGGCCGGACCTCTCGAGAATCTTTTGCTGAAAAGCCAAGTTCTCGTCAGAGAAGCTGCCCGTCAGCTTCGACCTCTCCATGAATATCTCACGTGTGCACGTGCGGGCCGGCTCGGGCTTGTAGCATGCGAAGTTCACCAAGTATACTTTTCTAGGGCGGGTGGTGAAGTATACGGTGGTTAGGAAAACCATGAGGCCCGAGCACAAGGTGACCGAGACGAAGTTGAACTTGAGCTTTTGCCACAAGTGGAGGAAGTCATCGGCGGTGAGTGTCGAGAGGTGGGCGGAGGCCGCGGCGATGAGAGGGACTAGTAGGAGGTAGATGACGTTGGAGATTAGGTAGTGGTACCCTAGCTTGACATATTTGAGCTTCACTGATAAAAGAAAGTTAGGAAGCGCAGTTTTGCGACTTCCTGCTGACTCAGGTCCCGAGTTCGATTCTCCTTTCTGGTTCTGGCTTTGTGCCGCCATGTTGGCCTCGGGAACACTACACTAATCAATCTCGCAGAAGGGGAAGTTTTTCAAACTGTTTCTATGAGGTTTTGATGGAGAAATTGAGGAGTACTTATATGTATATATAATGTTTGATGGGAGAAGAGGAGGAGGAGAAGGATGGTATAGGAGGATACAAGTGCAACCACCCCAACGAACTTTTAATTGTGAACCGCGCGGGGGCATTGAATGTTTGCCAACCGGGAAAATGGCGGACTTTCATTGGGGCAAATTACCATGGTTGCCCTCTTTCTTGGCGAGTATTTGCTGCTTTGCCATTTGTTGCAGGGTCTACGGTAGTAGTATATGCGTACGCTGCACAACGGTCCACACATCATGGGTGCACGTGTCAATTGATGCCATGGTAATCTCAATAATTTCTCACTCGTTGGTGAACCACGTAGCTCTTCTCCCTCCTAATTTTTTTTGGAGCTCTTTTTATTGTATTAATGTTTTTTTTGGCGAATATTTTTTTGGCGTGATCTTTAATTTCTTTACCCAACCGGCCAACAAGATCATTAATTATAGTGGTTACATGTAATAATTAAAACATGGGTATAAATTATAATGAATAAATAAAACATTTTTTTATAAATAATATTCGCGTCCTTTACATATATACATTTATATGTTATGAACATACCTCTAGCACATGTGTTACTTTTAAAATTATTAGTAAATTGTAATTGGGATACTAGAAGATCATTTTCTTTTAAGATTGTATAACTTGTAAGGCAAAAAATCATTATCGGTTTACTATAAATAAAGACACAAGAACTAAAACATAAAAAATTCCTCAAATCCTTTTCTCTCTTCCCCCTTTTCCGCACCTCTCTCTTTCTCTCAAATAAAATAGTCCATGAACATTAAATAAATTATAATCATATGCACTGTTATAAAAATCCTCGCCTAGGCGCTAAGCGACTAGTTATCGTCCCGATTAATGCCTAAGCGTTTGAAAATTAAGAAATGGCGCCTAGACCTACTGAGGCGACCGCTTAGACCGCCTAGGCACTCGTTTGGCCCGCCAAGATCCGCCTAGGTTGCGACTCACTTAGAGATGACTTTCATTTTGCATTTGATTTTTTTCAATAAATTGTAAGAGACTTATTGAATACTTAAATGAACACATATTATATGCTTGTTTCCCATGTTTTCATTATGTTCCAATAGCTCATAATATATATGTCATTCTATTTTGTAGTTTATGATGAAATTATATATATTTTAAGTATAAATAGACACTTATTTATACGAAATATAATACATTTAATTAAATCCATCTAGTCCTCCTAGACGTCCACCTAGACCCCTCCTAGCCACCTAGGCGTTAGGTCCCAACCCATCGCTCAATTAGCGCCTAACGTCTTTTAGAACCTTAATCATATGTACAGATAATACAATCATATGTAAAGATAATACATGTACTTTTTCATAGGTTTTTTTTTTTTTTTCGTTTTTTTTTTTGAGGAAATATTTTTTCATAGGGTTAATTACACTTCTTCTAGAAGTAGGGATATAGTGCGACACTGATGGAATTGTAAAACCATACAACTCACGCAAATTACATGCAAGCCTCTTCGTATTTCATGCTCACATTTTAAAAGTTTTTTCGGTTAGTTCAAGCGAAGAGAGAGAGCGAAAACATAGTTAGAATTGAGTTATATTCTTATTTACAAATCTTTTAAGAGAAGGGATTTCATTTCTTTCAAAAATTAAGGATTAGTGATGGGATTTACACCACATCGAATTTTAACGATCTTAATCGTTTATTTTGTCAGTCTCATTTCATAGATTATTCTTACAAAAATACAATTCAATCATAACCATTTGTGTATTTAATTGTCACCATGATATTTTAATGTTTCTCAGAACATAGTATTCGTCAAATTTTTTTAACTAAATTAAATGCCTCAAATATTTTTGATTTGGCTAATATTTTGCAAGGATGATCCATGAGGTGCAAGTTAAAAATAGATGGTTCGGATAGTTGAAGTTGATGTAGTATAGGCCCACAACTAATCCTTAAGTTTTGAACAACTAATCCCTTTTCTTAAATGCCGGTTTATATAATTGCATCAACAAAAAAATATGTAATGTTAGGTAGACTAAATTTGCAAACTAAATGATGTTTCACCAATAAAAAATAGGTTTGTTAATCAACACTTAAGTAATGATTTAATCATAACTTCCATGTCATTTAATTTACAAAGTTTAGTCTCCCAACATTACCAAATAAAAAAAAAACAATAATTACGTTAAATTTTGAATTACATTTATAATACGGGATAATCCTCCATTTTTATCGCAGGCATTGCATAATTTGCATTACATGAAATAAAAATGACATTCTCACACATAAACCACCAGATAATATCAAAGTGTTCTCAATAAAAATTGAAATCAAAACTTACTTTGACAAAGCGGAGAGAGAGGAATACCACGAGCTACTTCACTCGGACGCTGGATATTCAGGTTCAAAAATATTATTCTTACCATCTATTGTAAATTATCTGTATCCTTTCTTTAGTAGAAATAGGATTTACACATGTTGATATACCCTACTCTATTAGAGAAATAGTACAAATAGATAGTAAGTGTAGCCACTAGCGAAGCCAAGGTGGGTGCAATGGGATTCATTGACCCCAATAAGTTTGTTGGGCCACTCTTTTTCTTTTGGTGCAAACAAGAGAACAAATAGGAAGAGGCATTGCTTTGGCTTTTTGAAGAATAAAGAAAATGAAAGGCTGATGACTTTGGTTTTATAATGGGAGAGAAGGCAGAGCCTTTTGTTATGCCTTTTGGTTTTGAGCAGCAGAAGAGAGAAGAGTTGTTTGTTGACAGTTCCAATTTGTGAGCAGAGGAGAGAGATGAGAGGCACACCAAGGAGAGCATTCGGCTCTCCCATTGAAAAAAAACGCGGTCGAGTCTACCATAAGCAGACGCAAAGAGTGAGAAACATGGGGCACTTGTTTGAGAAGGCAGTAGTTGCTGCTTTAGTGTTCTCTTTGGATTGCTTTATTTGTTTGCTCTCCTTTGAGCAATCACTCATATTGGTGCTAGAGAAATTTGTTATGTATTTTCATATTCTCTACTTGTTCTTTGTTAGAGTAAGAGCTATGGGTGTATGTGAGATTTGGGATTTGAGTTTGAAATCTATTTTTAAATGAAAGTACGATCGATTTTTGAAAGCTATTTCTTGACTCCACCACTGAATGTAGCACTTCAAACAATTTAGGGTATGTTTTATTATTCGCACTTCAAAAAGTTTAGAGTGTTACTATGCCCACTTCCTTTCTTATCTCTCAACTCAACTTATTTTGTCACCCACCATTAAAAGTATAAGTAATGAAATACCATCTCCACACCCACCATTATTCCTAAAATAACCTTAATCTTATAATTTTTTTGAACTTTTTCTACCACCCACCTAAAATAACCTAAGGGTAAAAACAACGGCAACCCAGCGCACAACCATCCCCCCTCCCCCAAAAATCCCAGCACCCGCAGATCTCAAACCATCCCCCAACACCCAGAACCCACCCAATCTCAAAGTTTGTAGAACAACCACAAATCCATTTTTAGTCGCTGAATTTTAATTAATATGGCACACTCTCAACGGGGGGCGATTTTAGGGTTCTTATTTTTAGCATTTTCAATTTTAATTTTGTTTAGAAGTCTTTGTGTAGGTCCTTCAAGGTCATTTTGCAAGAGGGAAAATTTGTCAACAAAATGTTTAAGTTATAGTTGAGAAAAATAAGACAAAAGGATGAGCTTAGCAGCACTAAAAATTTATTGTGCATTCCTCATAATTATATTTTTCTTTAAATATTAAAAATTTAAAATGTACAACGAGGTTTTGGAGTGGCAATAATAAAAACAATACCTTTTGGGACAATCCCATTTGTGTTGCAGTCCTATTAGATTAGGAATGTAATTGTGTAAATCCTAAAATATTTAGGATATCTTTATGGGATTCTATCATATCTCTTAGACTAGATATTATCCTGTTAGAGTTGTAATCTTATTGGGGTAAGGAATTTACCTTTCCTATTACTATAAATAAAGGCAGAATGGGGTGGAATAGAACACACCTCACAATTAAACATCTCTCTCTTTTCTCTCTATGCCGCTACACCCCCTATCTTTGGCTTCTGTAACTGTTCAGTAAATTATGCCTACAACATGTCATTAGCATGTTCTTAACGTTGCGCTAAAGAGAGTTTGATATTCAATCAGGGGAGTAATACATTTTAATCATTCTTTTTATGATTATTTTATTATTTTATTAAATCTACATACTATTAATTCAATTTAATTTTTCTATGTTAAACGTGATACAATGCATTGGAGATGCAATTTCGACTTTCCGAGAAGGATCTTCTACAAAATTCAAGGGCTCATTTGTTTTCTGCCAATCAGGTTCTATTAAAATAAATTAAGATATTTTGAAATGACCATGAAACATGAAAACATTCCCCATGATGCATGAAACCCGTACATTTATATTTTCCTTCCGTTATATATATTGCATATGTTTTCATATAATTGTCAAAATATATATACATTCATGCATTACGCAATTATAAATTCACTATGTGGAAATTGTGAGTCAAAGAATCTAAAGAAAATAGAAACATTATTTTTTATTATTATTATTATTTGGGTTCTAAAAACACTAAATACTAAAATCTGAAAATTGAGAGGAAAACAAAAAATAAAAAAAATAAAAAAAGGGAAAAACACGCGTGAGCAGTGCCTGAAGCTGCGCCATGTTGTGAAGCCAAAAGAGTCAGTAGTTCTTGGCCCAGAACCCAGAGAAACGACGTCGCTCGATGTCATCTCCTACCATGGGACTCACCGCCTGCAATCGAACGACATAGGGTTGCACTGTCATGACAACCTAATGTCGTCCACCAGTGCACGGAATCATTCCCGGCGTCTAGGTCTCAAAAATTCCAAAAAATCCGACCTAGTTTTGAAGATCCACCATGATTTTCACATTGAAAATCTCATCTCCGTTGTGAAATTTTGGTTCCTATTCGAACCTCAGTTAATGCCGGCTTGTTTTCCCGCTTGAGAACATCGCTATTTATGGCGACGCCGTCGAGCATCTCCAGCCATCTCACACCCAGCTACAATATGCTTCCCTTTCAGGACATTGCAACCCTTTGGGCCTGCTGTCATTTGGACCTAAGCCCAACTAGGCTTATCTATTTTCTTTTTCATTTTTTTTCATTTGGCCTACCTCAGCCCACCAGCAGCATGGGTTGCTTCTTTTTCATGGACCAAGCCCAATTAGGCATCCCTAATTGATTTGGCCCGCAACCCAGCTTAGGCTGGGGTTGCCCATAATAGATGTAAGCCCTTTTTTTTTGGGCTACCTTTTAATTAGCCTGTAACCAACATGATTTATATGCATAGGCCTAAATCTTTATATTTGTTTGCTTCTACGATCGACCCCGAATGGTCTCAATCTATTGAATTAATTAAAATGACCAGCAATCCATTAATCTAACAAGAAATCCAAAATTATTGGCCTGAAGCCCACTTTTGGACATTATCGATTCAATATTTTATTTCTTTTCTTTGAACTGCTGACTCCCTTTCGTAGTCCCGAAGCCCTCACACTTGAGTTCATGAAGCAACCTAAATCCACTACACTTAGTTGTATATTGTATTTTGTATTCTTACAAGTACCTCCTTTTATGAACTGGAAGTTCATAACTAAAATCAAACTTGTAGTTTCTACTTTAGTGCCTTTGCAACCCAAAGTTTTCATAAAACAATACACCCATGAAAACCCGACGTTTTTCATGTAAACCATGTCTTAGAACCCGAATGTTCTAACTTTGATGCTTATGGATATCTTATTTCCATAGCAGTGGATTGTCGAAACCGTAACAAGTTCGATTTCACTGATTTAGATGTTTCTTGACTGAAACTACTTTATGTGGGTACAAGACGTGAATCTCCACTTGACTATCAAGAAGCTAAGAAACAATTAAAGCCAACAATGACATGGAATAACTGAATAAGCATCCACCATGATCTTCATTCGAAGACTTATGCCCGAAGCATTATAAATAGAAGTACCTCCCGAATGAGGATCCCATGGTTTTTTGGCTCACTCCTACGGACCGTCTAATCATGAAAATATTGCCTGCAACACATCATGATTACGTTCATAAATGAGTACGATTTTGAAGTTTGTAATTCCAATCGAATTTTGACTAGAGAATACTTTTCTAGTCCTTCCATTTTTCTAACTAGCTCCTGAAGTGGCAATATAGAAAACGAAAGTATACCAAAATTCTTGGATCTGATTACTATAATCAATGTGAGAAAAAGGTATAAACCCAGCTTCGGTTAGAGTCTACCAAACAGTATAGACCCAGTTCGGCTGGAGTTTACCGAATGACTCGACCTAGTTCAATCAAGGCCTATCTAATGGTGATTCCCAGTTTCGACTAGGGCCTATCGAACGATATTACTCTGCTTCGGCAAAGGCTTACCGAACAGATCCTTCCAGCTTTGGCTGGAGCCTCCCGAACCCAAGTTTGGGTATGTTTCTCTCACAATCCAATCTCAAGTTTGTTTTTACAACATATGGTAGAATCAGGGTCTGCTAAGGTGTGGCATCATGCCCAAAGCTTGATCCTTGGCACCTAAGGCCTAAAACTTTAAGAATTAGGGATATTGTTCCCGAACTTCAACCCTACAAAATCTACTTTTGTCTCGATGGAATAGATCATTGGTTATGCACCTGTTTGTGCGTCTACCAATGTTGTTGAGGAGTACCATTCTAGTAGTCAATATGTGAGACTAATTTTGGTCTACTGAACACCGTTGAAATAGCAGACTTTTGACATAGATGGCCTTGTAGGTCGAATCCCCTTAGTAAACAATTTACTTTGTGATCATTTTTCTATGTTCTTGGATTTAAGGTTGGTGTTTGCTTTAGATATGGATAACCTTATCAATATTGTCCTCGAATATGAGTTAATTGAATCATGTTTCTTAATACATGTGACCAAATTCAATTAAACATGTGATTAGGTGGGAATGTGGGGAAGTTAGTTGTCTAGATGAATGCAATACTACGCACACTAACTTTATACCTAAATCACATCTCTAGCAACAAATCCATGCCCATCCAACCTGATTAAGAGCACTGACACGCTCCTCGTTGTATGAATGGTATTAAATTACAATTTAATAGACCTTATATTCTCCCCATCTCTGAACACCACTACAATATTAGCTTTACGTGGCAGATATTAGAAAAATCATGTCGGATAAATTATATCCAACACATTGTTTAATTAGTGGCGGATATTAGAAAATTTATATCGGTTATATCCGACATAAATTCCTGACGGATATTAAAAAAATAATGTCAGTTATAACCGACAATATTTTTTAATCTTTTTTAAAAATAGATTTGACAGATTCTGGCTGTTTTTAAGTTAATGGTGGCGGTTATAACCGACAGAAATTTACTATTTATTATTTTACTTTCTGACGGTTATTATTTTAGTATTCTGGCGGTTATAACCGACAGAAATGAAAATTTTATTATTTTAAAATGTTATATTTTTCACTCATGACCCTATAGTCTAATGAACCTAATTCCCACAAGCCATATATTTTATGAGAGAATAATAACAACAGACTACAATCTAAAGCTCTATCATTTTTGTAATAAGGATTGTCCTCCCTTAAAGGCAAGCAACAAGATACAAAGAAATTCAAACAATTTTTTTCAATGCGTCACAAAGCACATTGTCTGACATGTCTGATTTTATTATATTTTTCAATGCGTCATACATATGAACATCTGGTGTGCTCTATCATGTCTGATTTTATTATTTTAAAATTTTATATTGATTAAAAATAAATAAATAAACACATGTTTTTAATATATTTTTTTTCACTCATGGCCCTGTCGGATATAACCGACACGAACAAAGCAAAATTTTGGACGGCCGCTAGAATAATCTCTGAATGTTTTTTTTGTTTTTGCGATTTTTTACACATGCTATCTCGAAGTATATACAAACATATTTGATGGTTAGATTATTGAAACTAGTTTCGTAAAATGCATATCCTATCAAATTGATAGATTTAACAAACACTTAAGAATTAATGTTATACTTCCATTAAGTGTAAACTAAGATTTATCCACCAGTGTAAATATTTTAAATTGAAGATCGAATTCATTCATTGCATTCTTATAGCATCGAGGAGTGTAGCTGCAAAAAATCATCAAAATCGGAGCTAAAATAACTGTTAAATTGTTATTTTTCTTTTATAACTGTGAACACGAAAAATTCCTAAAACAAGAAACAAGAATACGTGTACAAAATAATATTTTTGTGTTTAATGATTTTGGGGTTACGATCTCTCTCAAATTTGGTCCTCTGATTCTATCTTCGTAGGGTGTAGGTTTGTGGATGAGTTGTTGATCCAAAGGGCCGTCGGGGCTTGATCTTAGGATGAACGGATGATGAATGATGAACACTTTCTTCAAGGGGCCGTCGGGGCTTGATCTTGAGTTGGTGGGAGTTCTTCAAGGGCCGTTGGGGCTTGATCTTGAAGGAGGATTTGACGAAGAACGAAGAGTGCTTTCTTGATCCTTTGGGATTTTCTTGAGAGCTTTAGAACTTTAAGGCTTCAAGGTTTTGGTCCCCCCCGTGTGGAGTATTCTCTTCCATTTTGGGAGTAGAGAAATGTATTTGTGAATTGGTTCCCCTTTTCCTCTTGATGGAGAAGCCTATTTATAGGTATTGAGAGTGAATCACCACCATTCATTTTTTTGGTGAAGTGAGTGGAGGTTGTAGGTGAAGTGAGTGGAGGTTGTAGGTGAAGTAAGTGGATGTTGTAGGTGAAGTAAGTGTGTGAGGTTGGTGAAGTAAATAAATGTTGTAATTTTAATACATTGGTTAACATTTATTTTACTGAAATTTCGATGTCTACAAATGCCCCCACTTCAAGGCGCGTCGTAGACATGTGCTTGTCACGTGTAGAAGATGCGTTTTGAAGTCCCTTAATGTAGATGTCAACCCAAGGGTCATCGAGGCTTGATCTTGAATTGGGCTGGAAATTTCTTCAAGGGCCATCGAGGCTTGATCTTGAGTTCGACTGGAAGATTTTCTGGTTTCCTCCAATCGTTGATTTTCCACAGGCTTAATCTTGAACTGGGCTGGAGGATTTTTTTGGTCTCCCCCGAAGGTCTGAACTTACTCCTTTTATCTGGAGTTGAATTTGATTCAAGGGTGGTGAACACTTGATTTTGAATCGGACTTGTGATTTCTTCAAAGGCCATCGAGGCTTGATCTTGAGTTCGACTGGAAGATTTTCTGGTTTCCTCCAATCCTTGATTTTCCACAGGCTTAATCTTGAACTGGGCTGGAGGATTCTTTTGGTCTCCCCCGAAGGTCTGAACTTACTCCTTTTATCTGGAGTTGAATTTGATTCAAGGGTGGTGAACACTTGATTTTGAATCGGACTTGTGATTTCTTCAAGGGCCATCGAGGCTTGATCTTGAGTGAAAATATGACCATGAGCGGTTTCAGGATTCAGACACATGGCAGGCAAGCACGAGGTGGAGGTGATGACCTGTTTCTTTGTTCAATCTTTCCAATTCATATTTGAAGAGGGTTAGAGGATGACTCAGCATATACAGTTGTTGCGTTTGCTAACGATCCACAAGATTGATGTTTCATTGTCACTCGTCTTAGCTGTTCTCCAAGCAAATGTGGTCACTTCTCTGGAAGTGTATCAACCGTTGAAGATGACTACTCGAGAGCAACGCTAGGTAAGCAACCAGGGAATAGATTCCAGGTAGTCGGTTCCAGATCGGAAGACTGACTCTAAGTGCCGGCTGATTGCTCTCTTTCTCTTTGCCCTGCGAGTAAGAACAATGACAAAGGGAAGGACATGGAGAAAGCATGATATGAGATACCTTTGCTTTCGCCCTTGATGATATGAGATACGTTTGCTCTCGAAGACTTGGTTGAATAGGTGTTTTCAAGGGAAGAAGAAAACTGAGCATGTTGAGAGGTTTGGTTGCAGTTACATTCTCGGCCGAGAAGAAGAGTCATGTGTTTTTAGATGTATGCCTTGCCATGAATGTTGACATATATAGAAATTTTAATGGCAAGTAGTAGTGCGGATGCGGCTTTGTCACCCACGCTTGTCGGCAAAAGTGTGGTAGTTGGGATAATGACCTCCACGCGTTTTCAACTTTGTCAGAGATCTTTGACAAAGTTGCACGTGTTATCTGAAAAGCCGAGATTGTGTCTGAAGAGCGTTGCCGAACTTTACGCAGGAAAATCCGGCTTTTAAAATTTGAAGAGTGGTGTCTCTTCAATTTTTTTGAATCGGTGGTTGTGTCGCCTCTCCTTTTATAGAGGTATCGATCACCTCCAACATGCACACTTTGAAGATTGCCCATTCGTGAAAATCGTCTCCGGTGTATTTTGTTTTAACGGCCCTTTGAGATTTTACTCCATCCAACCCTTCTCTTTTAACACCTTTGAAAATGGCTAACCCATCTAACATTTGCCTAGATTTAAGTCTCAGCAGTGATACGGGTGCGCCGTACAGGGTAATGTATGGTGCCCGTCTTTCTTATCTTCTAGTGGCTCTCTTACAGGTGAAGACTCTGTGATGAAGGATGCAACAACAGCTACAATAGTAGCTAGGAACCTCCTCACTCCTAGAGATAGTAGGCTGCTTTCAGGACGGTCCGATGAGTTGGCCGTTCAAGAGTCCCTAGCTCTCAGTGTTCAGTGTGCGGGCTCCGTGTCCAACATGGGCCAACGCCTACTTGCTCGATCCCGTCAAGTTGAATCATTGATGGCGGAGGTGGAAAATCTTAAACAAGAGATTCAACAGCTTAAGCACGAGAATAGAGGTTTGCACGTGCTTGCAAATAATTATTCGACGAGCATGAAGAGGAAGCTTGATCAGCTGCAAGAATCTGAAGGTCGAATTCAAAGTGACCGTCAAAGGCTTGCCGCTTTCTTCCAGAGGCACCTTTTTCCTGCGTCATCTAGCGTTCCACCAAGTATTGAGGCCTCAAATGATCTATTTTCGATGCCTCCCGCTCCTGGAGTTTTGCCAAGTAGTGGGGCTTCACGTGAACAACCTTTGTGAAAGCTCCATCTTTTTTTTTTTTTTTTTTTTTTTTTTTGTACGCACTTGTAATTTCTCGGAGATCAATGGACATGCTTTATTTTATTCAGTGTATTGTGCTAAATATAGATAAAACATATATATCACCAAGATGTGTTATTGCCCCTTTTTTTTTTTTTGGTGATTTTGATAATGATTTTGCCGTACACAGTTTATGCTCTTGCGGGCCAGGAACGTTGGTTGTCACCTTTTAGGCTCGTGCGAACGAGGAGCTTTTGGTGCCGTTTGCAGTTTCAGCTCGTGCAAGCAAGGAGCTTTTGGTTATCGCCTTTTAGGCTCGTGCGGACGAGGAGCTTTTGGTGTCGTTTGCAGTTTCAACTCGTGCAGACAAGGAGCTTGTGGTGCCATTTGCAGTTTCAGCTCATGCAGGCAAGGAGCGTTGGTTGTCACCTTTTAGGCTTGTGCGAACGAGGAGCTTTTGGTGCCGTTTGCAGTTTCAGCTCGTGCAGGCAATGAGCGTTTGTTGTCGCCTTTTAGGCTCGTGCGAGCGAGGAGCTTTTGGTGCCATTTGCAGTTTCAGCTCGTGCAGGCAATGAGCGTTTGTTGTCGCCTTTTAGGCTCGTGCGAACGAGGAGCTTTTGGTGCCGTTTGCAGTTTCAGCTCGTGCAGGCAAGGAACGTTTATTGTCACCTTTTAGGCTCGTGCGAACGAGGAGCTTTTGTTGCCGTTTGCAGTTTCAGCTTGTGCAGGCAAGGAGCATTTATTGTCACCTTTTAGGCTCGTGCGAGCGAAGAGCTTTTGGTTGTTGTTGTGGATTTGTCAAGCGATCTGGGAGAGGCATTCCTCGCAATCTTCATAGGAATGAGCCTTGACCGAGTAATTGAAGAAGTCTTCTGGGAAGAGGTCGCACATTGTGATGGGGATGGACGATCTTTGTGTCGAAATTTCATTATCTCCAACACTTTCACATTGTTCTGGAGGTTGACAAGAGCTGTTTTGCCCCCTTTTCGACTGATAAACTTGTGGACAAGATGGTTGCTGCTTGTCCAATTTCTTCGAAGCGATCTTCGAAATGCATTCCTCACAATCTTCATAGCAATGAGCCTTGATCGAGAAATTGAATAAGTCTTCGAGGAAGAAAATATCCCGAATGAACGATCTTTGTGTTGAAATTTTCTTATCTTCAACATTTTCACATTGCTTTGGAGGTTGGCGAAAGCTGCTTTCCCTCCTTTCTGATTGGTGCACTTGTGGAGAAGACATATGTTTCTCGTGCAGTTTCTTCGGAGTGACATGAGTCCATCCTTCAATTTCACTTGACTTGGAGCATGCCCCCAACAGTCGAGGTGAAGACTTTGAGTCGAAAGAGCCAGAAGTGACATCTTTCTTAGGGATTTCATCTTCAGTGCCGTTCTCTTGGGTTTGTTGGCATGAAGATTTGCCAGTGTGGACGATGATGCGCCTCCTTACCTTCAGTGGTCCTTTTGTGTCGACCTCTAGGATTGCTTGGTGCTTCATCCTTGAAGGAATCAAGCTTCGAACGTCGTCTTTTTCTGCTAACCCATCGAACTTTTCTTCCTTTGGTGTTGTCTTCCTCTTTCCAAAAGGCTTCTCATTATCTTCAAATCTTTCTGAAGCTGATCGTCGCAGAGGAGAGATAGCTGTGTTGCTTTGTTTCTTAGGCTTTAACAACCTTTCAAAAACAGAGCTTTGGGATGTTGGCGCATTAAGCCTCTTGAAGACAGAGGTTCGATCTTGACTACCAATGCGATTAAGCACTGAAATTCTGGAGCTTGAATGGCTCATCCTATCGAAGACCGACGTCCGAGGGGCGGGTTTAGGCTCTTTTTGGTCTTGTTCAATGCTCACGCTGATGTGTTGAGCGCTAGCTTTCTTCACTTTGCTTGAAATCTTCACGGGTGCATTTGGTGTGAAGCCAAGTTCGGCTTTGTTGTTGTCAACTCCGTAACCATGCTCCTTCAACTTCTTTTGAGTTTTGGTGAGGTTACGTTCTTTGTCATTGACAGTGTTTGAAACCTTCTTTCCAGCCGCCTCAGAAGAAGCGAAGTCGTACCCGGCCTTTGACATGAGTTTGTAGGTGTTTGGGTTGAAACCTTCCTCGGTCCTCTTAGTTGGAAGAGAGCTTGGTTTCACTTTGACACCATGCTGTGCCTCCAGACAGTTGATGAGTCCAGTGGTTTGCAAGTTTTTCTCCTCCGCAATCTTTATCAGCCTTGTAATGGTTTCCTTCATCTGAACCAGCTGTTTTTCAATGGAGGTAGCGCCGATGGTCATGACTTGTTCTTTGTTTGAAACCATGGAGTGTGAGTGAATATCTTGAACAGAGACAGAGATGAGAGGTAGAGATTGTCCCACTGGGCGTGCCAAATTTGTGAACACGAAAAATTCCTGAAACAAGAAACAAGAATGCGTGTACAAAATAATATTTTTGTGTTTAATGATTTTGGGGTTACGATCTCTCTCAAATTTGGTCCTCTGATTCTATCTTCGTAGGGTGTAGGTTTGTGGATGAGTTGTTGATCCAAAGGGCCGTCGGGGTTTGATCTTAGGATGAACGAATGATGAATGATGAACACTTTCTTCAAGGGGCCGTCGGGGCTTGATCTTGAGTTGGTGGGAGTTCTTCAAGGGCCGTTGGGGCTTGATCTTGAAGGAGGATTTGACGAAGAACGAAGAGTGCTTTCTTGATCCTTTGGGATTTTCTTGAGAGCTTTAGAACGGCTTCAAGGTTTTGGTCCCCCCCCCCCCCCCCCCCCGTGTGGAGTATTCTTTCCATTTTGGGAGTAGAGAAATGTATTTGTGAATTAGTTCCCCTTTTCCTCTTGATGGAGAAGCCTATTTATAGGTTTTGAGAGTGAATCACCACCATTCATTTTTTTGGTGAAGTGAGTGGAGGTTGTAGGTGAAGTGAGTGGAGGTTGTAGGTGAAGTAAGTGGATGTTGTAGGTGAAGTAAGTGTGTGAGGTTGGTGAAGTAAATAAATGTTGTAATTTTAATACATTGGTTAACATTTATTTTACTGAAATTTCGATGTCTACAATAACCATTGAAAACTTTGTTCTATTACCTAATCTCTGAATGTTTGTTTTTTGTGATTTTTTATGTATGCAATCTTGGAGTGTGTACAAACAAGTTTGACGGTTAGATCGTTGAAAAACGTTTCATAGAATGTGTATCACATCAAAACGGTAGATTAAACCAACAATTAGAGTTAATGTTATACTTCCCCATCAAGTATAAAATAAGATTTTGTAGTATTGTCACATCCCGGCCCTGGCCCCCACCACATCCTAGGCCCACTCCTCCACTGTAGCACGATATTGTCCGATTTGGGCCCCAACAACGCCCTCATGATTTTATTTTTGGGAACTCACACGAGAACTTCCCGATGGGTCACCCATCCTGGGAATGCTCTCAAGCGCTACTCACTTAACTTCGGAGTTCCCATGGAACCCGAAGCCAGTGAGCTCCCAAAAGGCCTCGTGCTAGGTAGGGATGGGAAAATACATATAAGGGTCACTCCCCTAGGCGATGTGGGATGTCACAATCTCGACGTCCTCGTTGGCACACACGCGACCAGGGTTAGGCTCTGATACCAAATTGTCACATCCCAGTCCGGGCCCCCACCACATCCCGGGCCCACTCCATCACCGTAGCACGATATTGTCCGCTTTGGGCCCCGACCACGCCCTCACGGTTTTGTTTTTGGGAACTCACACAAAAACTTCCCGATGGGTTACCCATCTTGGGAATGCTCTTGCACGCTACTTGCTTAACTTCGGAGTTCCCATGGAACCCGAAGCCAGTGAGCTCCCAAAATGTCTCGTGCTAGGTAGGGATGGGAAAATACATAAAAGGATCACTCCCCTGGGCGATGTGGGATGTCACAGGTATCCACTAGTGTAAATATTTTAAATTGAAGATCGAACTCGTTCAATGCATTCTTATATGGTCAAGGAGTGTAGCTGTAAAAAATCATCAAAATTGGAGCTAAAATAGCCGTTAAATTGTGATTTTTCGTTTATAACCTTCGAAAACTTTTGTTTTGTTACCTAATCTCTAAATGTTTTTTGTGATTTTTTACGTACGTGATCTCGGAGTGTGTACAAATAAGTTTGATGGTTAGATCATTGAAAAAAGTTTCGTAGAATGTGTATCACGTCAAAACTGTAGATTAAATAAACACTTAAGAGTTAATGTTATACTTTCATTAAGTATAACATAAGATTTTGTGGTATCCACTAGTGTAAATATTTTAAATTGAAGATCAAATTTATTCATTGCATTCTTATAGGGTCGAGGAGTGTAGTTGAAAAAAATCATTAAAATCGGAGCTAAAATAACCGTTAAATTGTGATTTTTCGTTTATAACCGTTGAAAACTTTTGTTCCGTTACGTAATCTTTGAATGTTTGTTTTTTACGATTTTTTACATATGCAATCTCGGAGTGTGTACAAATAAGTTTGACAGTTGGATAGTTGAAAAAAGTTTCGTAGAATACATATCACGTCAAAACGGTAAATTAAACAAACACTTAGGAGTTAATATTATACTTTCATTAAGTATAAAATAAGATTTTGTGGTATCCACTAGTGTAAATACTTTAAATTGAAGATCAAATTTATTCATTGCATTCTTATAGGGTCGAGGAGTGTAGCTGTAAAAAAATCATCAAAACCGGAGCTAAAATAACCGTTAAATTGTGATTTTTCGTTTATAACCGCCGAAAACTTTTGTTCCGTTACCTAATCTCTTAATGTTTTTCTTTTTGCGATTTTTTACATATGCGATATTGTTGTATCTACAAACAAGTTTGACGGTTAGATAATTGAAACTAGTTTCTAGAATGCATATCTCCTTTAAATTTGCCTAAATTTTGAAGTGTGAAAAATAATTTGTGCTAAATTTTTATTTATGTTTTTCAAATATTGATTAGACAATATTTAGTTTGTGTGATGACATTTTCATTGTACAATTATCTTTTTGTTTCTTCATTGCATATTTTACATGGGTTATTGTTACATCCCACATCACCTAGGGGAGTGGATCATGTAAGCCTTATATGTATATTCCCATCTCTACCTAACACGAGGCCTTTTAGGAGTTCACTAGTTTCGGGTTCCGTAGGAACTCCGAAGTTAAGCGAGTAGCGCGCAAGAGAGCAATTCCATGATGGGTGACCCACTGGGAAGTTCTCGTGTGAGTTCCCAGAAGCAAAACCGTGAGGGTGTGGTAGGGGCCTAAAGCGGACAATATCGTGCTACGGTGGAGTCGAGCTCGGGTTGTGGTGGGGGCCCGGGGCGGGATGTAACAGTTATTATCTATTAACATAATACCCCTCCATTTCTTCCGTGCGCCGATGCCTTCTCCCTTCCCCTTCCTTCCCCATTTTCTCCTGTCCGCATTTTATTCTCTTCTCTTCTCTCCTTATTGCAACTGAGAGCCTTTGGGAAAGGAAAAAGTGAAATGATTCATTCACTTATTTATACGCATGTGCTAGACATGAGTTCAAGCACAGTTGTCACACTTCCAAATTCAATTGGGAGGTTGAAGCTCTTGCGTTACCTCGATTTATCCTCTTTTTGTCTGATTTTATTTTCTCGGCAACCAAACAAGCATCAACTTTTGATTTCTCGGAAACCCTAATTATCTATTTCTTTGATTAAAGTGATGTAGGCTACGACGAGAAGCGGCAGAATTTGATTCGGAGAATCGATTTTGCTTTGGCTGTGGAGAAGGACAAGAACAAGAAGCATAAGAAGAGCTCGAAAGAAAGCGCAACAATGCAATGGCAATGGCAGAGCATGGTGGAGAACTTGCAGCTGGCACACCAGGAGCTCTCCATTATCATTAATCTCATCAACACTATAAGTATTTCGATTTTCATTCGATTTCAGGGAGAGATTATACGCAATGCTTGCTGTGATCGAGTGATTCTAATCGAATGTGAATGTGTGCAGGTAGAAACAAACGATGTTGTGATTGAGTGATTCTAATGGAATGTGAATGTCTGATCTTGCTATGAATATGGAAAATGCCAAAAAAGTGGTTGTTTACATTTTTTTTCTTATTAATATATTTTCTATCGGTTTTATCCGACAAGAATGCTTTATTTATTCTTATTAATAAATTCTCTGTCGATTAAATCCGACAGAAGTCCTATCGGTTTTAGTATTTTCTATCAGTTTTAGCCGACATAAATGCTCTTATTTATTCATTATTAATATATTCTCTGTCAGTTATATCTGACACAATTTCTGTCGGTTTTAGAGTATTTCCTGACGCTGGCAATTCTGTTGCTTATTATATATGCCACTGCATGCATTTTCTATTGGATTTTGCTTAAAATCCAACAGTAATATACGTTTCCTGAAGGTTATCATAACAACACTAATAAATGGTTTTGTAGTAGTGGAAGAACGTCATTGAGTTTTAAGGATATTCGAGATGACAATGATCATGAATAATACCATTGAAGATAATAGAGTGAAATATCTTTGCACCACCTTTAAAAAATGAGCCTGAAGCGTTACTTTGGGGCCAATGGGCTGTCTCCCAACTAGGAACACACCAGAGCTTGATGATTGAGCAGTTTACTTGCTTTAGCACGACCGTTTAGGACACTTAGATCGAACAATGAAGCCATGACACATCTCCTTACCCACAGTAAAGATCTTGTGCTTACAAGCACACTTTGCCAAGCTCGCTCATTTGGGGAATTTCATTTCTATATCATCCCTATCAAAGATACGATATGACCCTCTTTTCACAATGGATTTAAGGGAATATATATGGACTAATTCAACCAAAATACAGACCATATAAATACTTATGGTTTTGGTTAATGAATCGACAAACTGGTCACATGTTTATCCACACACATTGCTGCTAAACCTCCTAACTGAATATAAGGGTTCACCACCCTAATTATCCCATAAAGTCTGGAAGGCTAGATAATGTCAAAGAATTTATGTCGAAGGTTTTTGATAAGTTTGCATGTATTTTGGGTTTATAATTGAACATCGAATTCCCATGTTCACCGCAAAACAGCCTCGCAGAGTGATCATAAAGTGCAGTATAAATGAAACTTGGTGAATGCACTAAACTTTCGGTTTCTACCTAGGGCTATGCAATATTATATGCAACTATGTTGGTTCGTCTTAAGGCCTATTGCCACCCAACCTATTCGACGTTACAGTTGGTTACTGGGTACGAACCTAATGTTTCATACTTACGCATTTGGGTATGCATTCCATGTGCCAAGTTATGCCACTGTAACGTACCAATATAGGTCCTCACATAAAGATGTGAATCTTTGTCGATTACGATTCTCCTTCACACTAGCTCTTTTAGAGCCCTTGCACGTGATCTCTTGACCGCTCATTTTGCAAATTATCACTTCAATGAGACAATCTTCCTGTCGTTAAAGAGAGATAAAAATGTCAAACGTTCTTGTAGAACGGCGTGAATTTGCATTAACGTTCCCACTATGTTTCATCTCAATCCCCGTACCACATAAGTGTGATAAGCAAATGCGATGTATTCTAGCTTTTAGAATGTTGATCCAGACGCATTCCTTTAATCTAGCTAAAGTGACAAAATCATATACCAACTGCAAACATGCCTGCAAGGATAGACATACTTAACGGATGTCAAGTTAACATCCTTGAAGGATGTGCCGCCCCTAAATGATAGTTTGGCCGCCCCTGTTGGACGGTCCGGTACACCAACAGATAGCTAATCAATCTATCTCAGCATGAAGCACGACAGATCACTCAATTCATATGATTCACTTCCCTAGAAGAAGTATATCACAACACAACATAAATCCACACTCGATCGTTGTCTTAAATCATTTCCATCTCATAAGATTAATCTGGATTACTCCCGAGACTTGAAGCTCTTGGTCTAGTATACTAGTTTGGATGAGATAATGGAATTGAAATGAGATTATCATCAATGATGTTTTCACTCATCTAGTAGCTACCGGCTTAAATATAAAGAGATGATATCGAACCGTTGATTAGTGACAACGTAGAACTAATTGGACAACTGAAATCACAATCCAGGTTAAATTCCTTACTAAAGTGTGTTTTAGACCTATCGTTCCTACATTGCCCATGGTAACCCTGTTTTGTTACTAGTGGGAAATAAAGCATAATGAGATGAATAAAATAGTGCAATATGATGCACGCCTTACGACATAAGGTTTCTCTTAAACACTTTATGATTGATTGCAACATTATGAAATGTGGTTAGTGTTTCTCCATGGGGATATTGATACGAAGAATTACGTGGACTAGTTCAAATAGTTCCAAACCATGGAACACCCTCTTAACTTGTTTGAGGCGTTCACTTCTGGATTGAAGCAATTTGACGAATGTGGTATACCCGCCTAAGTGATTATTTAATCAGTTAGGGATATAAATTATGCCCTTGCGTGTTAAACTATGAAGTCTTATTTAGAATTGCTAAAGTTACAGTTTATGTCAAATGACATGAATCTCACTAAGACTCTGGAATAGCTTGAGAAAACTGCCTCACACCTGAAGACGAAATTTAAGATGATGGATCTTGGGAAAACTCGTTTATGCCTTGACCTAAAGTTCAAGCGTTATTCTGACAGTACTTTAGTCTACAAGTCGAACTACACCCTGAAGTTGTTACCTTTTGAGTATACATATGATCTTCCATACGCTATATGCAAATAAGACCCTTAAAGAGGTTATGGAATCCAAAGTTCCATATCTGAGTTCAATTTTGCGCTTTGTTGTACTTAGTTTATTGTATTAGACAGTACATCTCCTTCGCTATTGATCTATTGGTAAAGGTGTAGCACCGCGCCTATACGTAGCCACTGAATTGGTATTAAAGATGTTTTTTGCTACCTTAAAGGTACTACAGATTAGGCTAAACCCAGTGCATCCCAAGTGGATATGGCCCCCTTAATCCTCGAAATGATGTTTGCCTTGTTTGTTATGTTGATACTGGTTACTTATCAAACCCGCATAAGGCACATCCTTGAATGGTTATGTCTTTATCGTTAGGGATATCGCAATATCTTAGAGATCCACGATATAACTTTAGTTGCAAAATCTTTGAACCGTTCCAAGACTCACCTTACTTCACTATGCCACACTTGAGATATGGTTGAAAGCTTTTGTTGATCATATTAGAAGTACTTGTTGTTTTCATCCATCATTGAGTCCCAATGATGATCCATGAAGACCATGCCATATGTATCAACCCGACCAAGACATGATACATCCCCGAAGTCAACGCCGAGACATATTGCGTCTACATCACATCCGCAAAGCATCAGGAGATTAAAGTCATGCAAGTCGATCCTAGACAACTTTGCCGACCTTTACACGACGTCACTGCCAAAGTCAACCTTCCAGAAGCTTATCTAAGGAATTGGTATGCTTAACTATTCATATGCAATGCTTATAATTCTCATTTGGAAGTTCTATCAAACTCAAGGGGAGTATCCAGAAGTATACTCACTTGATCTTTGCTACCTAACTAGGTTTTGACGAGGCACCCATCCTAGGCTGGTCCTACCCTTATGAGATTTTCTACTTCCGTCTAGAAGATGTGTAGTTTAGACTTAATGCAACTTCTCACTTTTCTCCCTAGTCTGTGAGTTTTTTATCCCACATTAGGTTTTACCATAACGAGGTTTTGTGAGTTTTATTTATGCATTCTTCCGTTATTTTGAGACTCACATTTGTTCATTATGTCGATGACTTCATCAGCTGTACTTACTTCGTTGCTGAAGTCCTGATGCACCATTTGTTTGAGTATTTACACGCTTAAGGAGGAGTGTTGCAATCCTATTAGATTATGAATGTGATTGTGTAAATCCTAACATATATTGGATATCCTTATGGGATTCTACCATATCTCTTAGACTAGATATTATCCTATTAGAGTTGTAATCCTATTGGGGTATGAAATTTACCTTCCCTACTACTATAAATAAAGACACAATAGGGTGGAATAAAACAAACCTCATAATTACACATCTCTCTTTTTTTCTCTCTATGCCGCCACACCCCCTCTCTTTGGCCTCCATAATTTTTAATAAATTATGCCTACAACAATTTGGTATTTATTATTTAAGTAATTAAGATATTACATTAATGCAGTCTTGGATAATACTTTGGTACTCACCAGTGAGTATTCACCTTTTGGTTTTGTTCAGAAATATTTCAACACATGTTCAACGGACATGTTATTAATTTTTCTTGGGTTTTAAACATCAAGGAACAAGTGATTTTTTTATTAGGTCAAATCAGAAAATGAGTATATAGAATACTCATTAGTGAGTACATTGAGTCCGCACTAGTGAATACATAAATATTAGGATGAACGGTTGTTTAACCCCCTAAACTATTACCCCAATTGAAATCCCCTGAACTATTTTTTGGTAAATTAACCCCCTGAACTGTTGTTTAACCCCCTAAACTATTACCCCAATTAACCCCTTGCCGTTAGATTTCGTCCACTATTCTGCCAAATTCAAGGGCAAATTAGTCTTTTCATCCTTAAATCTAACTTGTCAGTTATAATCACCAATAAAATAAAGAAACATATAGCATAATAAGAAACATAAAGAAACCACACTTTTACATAACGGACCATTTCACATTGTCATACACATTATTATGTGTCCACATGTCATAATTCTATTGGTGGTTATAAGTGACATGTAAGAAGTGACAATAAAAAGACTAATTTGCCTTTGAATTTGACATATTAGTGGACATAACTTATTGATAAGGGGTTAATTGGCTCATTCAAATAGTCCATGGGGTTAATTTACCAAAAAAATAGTTCATAAGGTCAATTTCAATTAAAGTAATAGTTCAAAGAGTCAGACAACAATATACTCTAAATAATGGTGATCATTTATAGCTAGGATCTTTAGTTTAATTAATTAATGTGGTGTTCAGTCCTGGCCTAGTTCAACATTGCCGCAACACCGAGGCACATTTGAGGACCCAATATATTACATGCGCTTTTTTTTTTTTTTTTTTGTATAGATTTGTTAGATTAGATGTTAAATTAGCTACCAATGGAGTTTGAACCCACACCGTCATGCAAGAGCTCAACACCTTAAAGCATGATATCAATTACGTCAATCCATAAAATAAAAAATAAAAAATAAATAAAAATAATTTTCAAGCCATTAACCCACATTTTGGCTTATTTGTCCTTTCATATACGTATAGTGTTGGCATGAGTTAGTTATTTTATAATTAGTTGTAAATAATATTTGTTTCATTTAAAAAACATAAATTGTCCATTGTAATTAAGTTATTTAGTAACTTTTCTTTTCTTACAAATCTTTCTATAATAAGGAAAATCTCTGATTTATTTTAACATATTTATCAAAGCAAGATCCTTCCGACGATCCGAAGGAATTTCCATACCAATTTTAAACGACCCTGACCATGATCATTCAAATTGTATATATTGAATCTTACATTGCCAAGATACGTTCAGGATCAATACGTGATGTCATCAGTACCTGTTCAACTATCATATCTCACTCTTGAGATATGACCAAAATCTACCAACGGTCCAATAACATAGTATTTTCTTTTTATTTCTTGACTGCATTTAACCTTTGTGTTAGATTGCTTACGTACCTTAAGAAGGGATCTAACCATTCATAGTTCCCCTAGAGGAGTGCTAACGTTTCTTATGGCACTTTCTAACAGAAAGCATAGAGTTTCACAATCATTCCATTTCTGGAACTCGATGAGCTTGATTCACTAGATTCCAAGCTATATAACGAAAATATATGACAACCAGGATTGTCATTCACCAATCACATATATCACAATGTTTTCTAACACAATACTGCAATCAATAACATATAACATTCCAAAGAACCACAATGGACAATATTAATCTTTAACCACGTTGATCAACCAATTTGATCGTAGATCAACCAATCTGATCGTAATAATATCATTCATAAACTATACTTTATAAAGTTATAAAAAAAATCCGCTGGAATTCTCAAAGGAGTCACACGGACATCCATTGGCCTTTCTAAATCAACCATAAAAGTTCTCGAATCTGTCGTTCATAAACACGGAAAACTAAGCCTAGAGCGTCATAATTCAATTAAAGTCTACAACTCCTATGTTTCTGCATTTTAAGCCGACTCAAAAGAACATGTGAAGATTTATAGAGATCTAGTTCCAAATCACTCAGCGGAATCCCGAATAGAATACGATTCTGGATCACTTAACAGAATCAAGCGAAACCGGGTATACAGACCACTCAACGGAATCCCGAATAAAATACGATTCTGGACCACTTAACGAAATCGAGGAGAAGTAGGGTATCCAGAACACTCAATGGAATCCCAAATAGAATGCAATTGCAGTCCACTTAACGGAATCGAGGCGAGACGGGGTATCCATGCCACTCAACGGAATCCCACTAAAGAATGTGTATATTTCCCTAATGCAGATTAACCAGGCGGAACCATAGGCATTTATCTAATAGCGTGGTCTCCAATGTGGGTTAACCAAGCGGGACCACATATGGAAGTAAGTAACCGAGTAGGCAATGACCCTCTAATACGGATTAACAAGCCAGGACCATGGGCATGCCTCTAATAATGTGGTTCCTCAATGCGAATTAACTAGGTGGAACCACCTATGAAAATAATGTAACCAGGTAGGCAATGACCCGCCGATGTGAATTAACTAAGCAGGGTTACCCCCAAGAATGCATACGGTCCCCCAATACAAATTAATCAGGCAGGACCATAGGCAAACAAATAACCATATGGTCCCTCAGTGTAGATTAACCAGGTAAGTCCAAAAGTTCAATAATCCCGTAAATTTCGGTAAGGTACCACTCGCACACAAACCAAAGCACACATCCCTTAGGAGGCTTGCTGACCAAGATGGGCCCACCAAGCTCTATCAGATATATATATATATATATATATATATATAGTAATGTTATTTCAGTATTTAAGAATGATTCGGGACATTATGTACTAAAGTCGATCATCGTTCGTGGTCCACGATACAATCAACAACCCTAGTAACCTAATCCATAAGATCTATATATCGGATTTGTTATCCATAACATTCTAAGGTCTTCAAATATTAACTACAATAACATACTATAAATTTGTGACAATCCAACGGTTAGATCATTGTCTACATTAAAAGTCAGTTGCGGACTTTAACAGAATTAGGTTTAAATAATGGAATTACACTAATGGATGTCAAAAGCTGACTCAAGATATCAAAATTAGCCTAAAAGGACCCAAGTCAGGTAACTTGCCACGCGCTGCCACAATGGCTGACAACCACGAATTGCCGGAATCTGGCCAACACCAAAATGTTCCCAAATTATATCAATTTGTAGATTGTGAAGAGTGAAATAAAATTCATACCTATGTCAGAGTAAGAAAACGGCTGTAAAACCTTGAAATAGGCCCAGAAAGGCCGCAGGTGGCTGGGAAATATGTCGTCGCTGCACAAACGTCTCATCCAAGGCTGGGGTTTTGCTCCAAACATCGATGGCTTCTTAGGAAGGGTGGTGGTCGTTTAAAAAGGGGAGCTCGCCATCGGAAAACTTGAAAATGCACAAGTTTGATAGGCCACGAACGGCGGCCAAACGACGTGAACTTTAGGTGGAAAATGTTCGTAGTAAGGAGAGAAGTTGTTTCCAGGTGGTAGCCGAGATCAATTCACCAGAAAAACGCCGAAAAATGGCGTCCAAACTATGCCCAGAAACGAGTCATGTTGCCGGGTCAGTGAGGCAGCCGAGTTAAGCCACGCAAGTCCACTTTCCCAAGATAGAAAGGTTGTTCCAGCTTTGCTGAAGCCTGCCTTATGTAGAAGTGCCAAATTACCATTATGCCCCTACCTTTGTTCTTTTATTTCTCCTTCGTTACAACTCTAATTCGCAAATGGTTTTCGCCTACACACTTATGAAATCGAACTCTATATGAAAACACTAAAAGTGACCTCAAGAGGTCTACGACTTTTTAATGACTAGTTACAGAAATTCAACTTTGTAACTAAGTAATTAAAACTCTAAAATTGACTTAAATAAAATAATTTTGTGTAATACGAATTACGTAAATTTAAACAGTGAAATTTGGAGACAAGATTTCAAAGAATGGCACTGCATGAAGAGGCATGTTGAAGAATTTTAAAATTCTATTAGAACTCTACAATATTAAATAATATTTATGTTGAGTAGTTCCACTACTAATTGTTCCAAGGCTTTTTGCAACACGGCCTCCCACTTGTTGGTCTATCATGTGGCTAAGCTGATGACTATCTTGGTGCTAGATTAATTAGCAGTCAATCATGCTGGACCACCATAATGCTTTTACGAAATGATTCAATAAAATAGATATTTTTAAGGGACTTTTAACGAAACACTTCCGGTACTGTTCACTTTTAACGAAAAACCATATTTTTACCTTTTTCTTGTACTATTTACTACACCTTTATTTGTCTTTTTTCATTAAAACTAGAGTTTTTTTTTTTTTGACTTTTCGTTAGTTTTCCTTATTTTTTTAAGCTAAACCTACGATGTATGTACTTACTTTACATGTAATACATCTTTTTCACACATCGTCAGGATTAGAATTCTTTCCCCTCCTCTTTTCATCCCCTTTCATCCCCTCCTCTCACATTCTCTATTTTGTCTTTCTCTTTCTATAAAAAAAATTAATATAAGATGTTGACATGGCTTAACCGTGACCGTTTAAATAGGAGGGGAGGGAAGAAGAGGGAAAAAAAAAGAATGGAAAGAATCCTACTGACACACCCCGACCGAGATCGGAGCGTGCTGGCCGTCACTCAAAGGTGACGTAGCCATGTGCACGTGCGGAAGCTAGTAAGTAGTAATAAAAAGGCACGAATAATTAAAACAAAACTAGCAAACAAGTACTAGAATAAGTGCTAGTTAGTGCTATACAAATTCAGAGCAGGTCTATAGCAGTCCAAATAAAACGACAACAGTAGTACGCCCGAAGGCGACCCTACAATGTGGAGTGTCTGTCAGAACGCCGGAAAACTCTCAAGGGAAACCACCGCAACGGCTAAGCAACTAGAACCTGGAGGGGCGCAAAACAAAAGCGTGAGTGGGCAAAAACAAAGCTCTTTGAAAACCATTTCAAAAAATACATTCTAACCCCTCACCGTAAAACCTGTATACTTCCCAGAAAATAACCATATGTACGTATGTATAGATATGCCCAACATGCTCAAGGGTATGCCAATCATGCTCAAGATATGCCATGTCAAAACCTCGTAATGAAATGTATGTGCTCAGGTATGAATCATATCAACAACATAACATCTGGCAGCCGGAGTCACCTAACGTGACCTGTACGGCTGCATATAGAGCTCAATCTCAAACTCAACAACTGAACCTGCCCACGAGTCGGAACCACTCTATGTGGTCTGTACGACAGGCCTGGGTGTAATACATATATACGCTCTAGTGCTACGATCACGTGAAGGCTGTGCGAATAATCGCGGGTCACCTACGAGTCGGAACCACCTAAAGTGGTCTGTACGACAGGCCTATGCACCTAGCTTGGATCCAAGCTGAGCGTATGGTGCGGGAGGTGAACAACACGTGAAGGACTGTGCCCTACTCTGGGCGGGAGCACTAACACCGGGGGTGCAGGTTATGAGCTCTCTAAGCATCTCTAAACACTATGTAATGCAATCGTTAATTAACGCTTACCTGGCACTTACCTATGCCTCCACAGCACCCACACATAAATATATATGACATATGCATATGTATATGTATGCCACAAATAATGCATGCAAAGATGCATAAACGATAAATAATAAAGTGCATGGCATAAGGCAAATAACCCTTTTTAATTCAATTTCTGGGAATATAAATGTATATAGGTATATACGGAAAACAAAAGCCCACTCACTGGTATGTAGAAGGGTCGTAGCCCCCCTGTCTCGCGTGTGCACGCTCGTCCTCTGGGTACGTGTCACCTAGATGCGAAACAACTATAAAAACGTTAACTTTAAAGCACATAACCCGTTTCTCGTAATAACTTCTCATACATTGCTCAAAATGGACAAATGAATATACCCACGTGCTCTACACAACCTCAGGATCACAACCATATTTTTAGAAAAAATTTTGGACCCCGCACGCGCCCCCACGCGCCAGCACAGGCACGGACCTACGCGCCCCCACGCGCGGCCACGTGCCAGGCACACTGACGGTGTCAACAGACGCCGTCAGGAATATTCCGTCAAACTGACGGAATATTCCGTTAAATCTAACCGGATGCCGTCACTGCCGTTAGGAATATTCCGTTAAACCTAACGGAATATTCCTCTTTCTTCTCCGATCGACTCTCGCCGGACTCCGGTCGTCGGAAAACTGGGAAAAGTTTAAACTCACTAATCTCCCTCGTTTCTCAACCAATTCCTATGATTCTTGGACCAAAAGAAAGCCCTAAACTAGTAGAATCACGTTGGACCACTTTTAAAGGCTAAAAGTTACGCGATCATACCTGTCTCAAAACTCAAAAACCGGCCAACTTCGAACCAGGCCTTCCCGACGTCCAAATTCGTCCAACGAGCTACTCCGACGCTCCTGGGAACCTCACCAACACATCTACAAGCTTCAAAAGTCCAAAAACTCAATGTATAATTTTTGCATGAACAGTACTCAATTCGGCCATTGTTGAAACGACGTGAAAACGAAGTATTCCTCACCTGAAAATGGTATGGTTGTGCTCGCCTCGACCTCACGAGTTGAATGGTGTCTTTGGTTCCCACGATCTACTAAGATTTGGGTGCTTTTGTGTGTTGTCCGTACGTTACAGAGAGAAGAGGAAGGAATGGAGCTCGGGGAACCCACAGAGAGAGAGAGAGAGAGAGACAGTGTGTGTGTGTGGCTCTCAGCTTGCCAACACCACACAAAGTAACCAAAAACAATAATACGAAAACCAACTAGGGGTAAAAGGGTCATTTCCTAAGCACATTTCCGATATTTTCGGGACGGGATGTCACAACCTTCCCACCTTAATAGAATTTCGTCCCGAAATTCAAAACAACCTAGTAACCACCCCTAGTAGTCAAAGAACAATCGAGGGTACAAATCCCTCATCCGATCCTCTGTCTCCCACGTAGCTTCTTCGACTGAATGGTTTCTCCACAGAACCTTCACTAAATTCACTGTCTTGTTCCTTAGGACCTTCTCTTTCCAATCTAGTATCGTCACCGGCTCCTCGTCGTACGTCAAATCTGGGTTAATCTCAAGCGGTTGAGGAGGTATCACATGAGATGGATCAGCAACATAGTGTCGGAGCATAGACACGTGAAAAACATTATGCACTCTAGCCAACTCCGGAGGCAACTCCAACCTGTAAGCTACCTCACCAACTCGTTCTGTGACTACGTATGGTCCGATGTACCTGGGGCTCAACTTCCCTTTCTTCCCGAACCGCACAACACCTCTCCACGGTGAAAGCTTCAGGAATACCCAATCTCCGACCTCATATGTTCTGTCCATAGCATGCCGATCCGCTAGACTCTTCTGCCTGTCCTGGGCTGCTTTCAGGTTAGACTTAATCACCTGAACATTCTGAGTAGTCTCCTCAACAATCTCTGGACCTACTAAAACTCTCTCGCCAACCTCTGACCAACACAACGGTGTGCGACAAGCTCTGCCATACAAGGCCTCAAATGGCGCCATTCCAATGCTCGAATGAAAACTGTTGTTGTAAGCAAATTCCATCAAATCTAACCGCTGGTGCCAAGCATCACCAAACTGCAACACCGAAGCTCGCAGCATATCCTCCAAGGTCTGAATAGTTCTCTCTGACTGCCCGTCGGTCTGTGGATGATATGCCGTACTATAAAGTAATCTCGTGCCCAAAGCTTCCTGGAAAGCTACCCAAAACTTCGATGTAAATCGTGGATCTCGATCCGAAATAATGCTCACAGGGACACCGTGGTACTTCACAACCTTCGAGATGAACAACTCCGCTAAACGGCTCAAAGAATACTTCTCTCTTACCGGAATAAAATGAGCCGACTTAGTGAGTCGATCAACGATCACCCAAATGCCGTCAAAGCCATTACGTGTACGCGGGAGCTTGTACACAAAATCCATGGTGATATTTTCCCATTTCCACTCCGGAACGGGAAGTGGCTGCAACAACCCAAACGGCTTCTTCCTCTCTGCTTTAACTTGCTGACAAACAGCACATCTGCTCACATACTCGGCTATCTCCCTCTTCATACCCGGCCAATAGTAAAATGGTCGAATGGTATGATACATTTTCGTAGCTCCTGGATGCATAGCGTAAGCCGAGATATGTGCTTCATCGAGAATTTCTTTCTTCAACTCCACACTATTAGGCACGAACATTCTACCTTCAAGCATCAACATGCCATCTGAATCACGAACTCTGAGGTCTCGCCTCTTTCCTTGATCTTGAGCTTGAATAAATTCTTGAGTCTCCTGATCAGCTACTTGGGCTTCAAGCACCCGATCAACAAGTATCGGCCTAACTTGAAAATTAGCAAGTAATGCCACATCTCGATCTTCGGCTTCTAGCCTTACTCCCGTAGTACGCAAGTCCACCAAAAGAGGAACACGACTAGCGTACAACGCGTTAATACGGCCCTGTGACTTCCTGCTAAGTGCATTAGCCACTACGTTCGCACGACCAGGATGATAATCAATCGTGCAATCGTAATCGCTGAGCAACTCCAACCACCTCCGCTGACGAAGATTAAGTTCTTTCTGAGTAAAGAGATACTGGAGACTCTTGTGATCTGTAAAGATCCTGCACTTTTCCCCATAAAGATAGTGTCTCCACAACTTCAGCGCAAAGATGATAGCAGCCAACTCCAAGTCATGTGTAGGGTAATTCATCTCATGAGGTTTCAACTGCCGCGAAGCATAAGCAATCACCCTACCATGCTGCATCAATACACATCCCAAACCATTCAAGGAAGCATCGCTGTAAACCTCGAAATCACCACTATCATCTGGGAGTGCCAAAACAGGTGCATGAGTGAGACAATGTTTCAACTGTTGGAAACTCCGCTCGCACCTATCATCCCACTCAAATTTGACATTCTTCCTCGTTAACCTCGTCAGTGGTAAGGCGATCACCGAAAAATCCTTAACGAATCTCCGATAATACCCTGCCAATCCAAGGAAACTTCTCACCTCGGTGACGGTTCGCGGTTGCTCCCAACTCTCTACCGCTGCAACCTTCTGAGGGTCAACCAAAATACCCTGAGCAGAAATGACGTGCCCCAAGAATGCAACTTGGTCTAACCAGAACTGGCACTTGCTAAACTTAGCATATAACTGGTGTTCCCTCAACCTTTTCAACACCAAAGTAAGATGTCGAACATGCTCCGCTTTCGACTTAGAATACACCAGAATATCGTCAATGAAGACAATGACAAATCTATCCAAGTAAGGCTGGAATACTCGGTTCATCAAATCCATAAAGGCGGCTGGTGCATTCGTCAACCCAAATGGCATAACCAGAAACTCGTAATGACCATAACGAGTCCTGAACGCCGTCTTAGGGACATCATCCTTACTGATCTTCAGCTGATAGTAACCAGACCTCAAGTCTATTTTAGAGAACACACAAGCACCTCTCAGCTGATCGAACAAATCATCGATACGAGGCAATGGATAACGGTTTTTAATCGTCACCCGATTGAGTTGCCTGTAGTCGATGCATAGCCTCAAAGTTCCATCCTTCTTTCTCACAAACAACACTGGAGCGCCCCAAGGCGAAGTACTAGGCTGGATAAATCCCTTATCTACTAACTCCTGCAGCTGAACTTTCAATTCCCTTAACTCCGCGGGAGCCATACGATAAGGAGTTAAAGAAATAGGATTAGTACCTGGAAGCAACTCAATGGTGAACTCTACGTCTCGATCTGGGGGTAAACCAGGTAAATCCTCGGGGAATACATCAGGGAAGTGTCTGACCACTCTCACATCCTCCACTATGCTAGTAACAGTCTCCTCCAGCATCACATGAGCCAGATACCCCTGACAACCCTTAGTTAACAACTTTTTCGCTCGAAGCGCCGAAATAACGCCATATCTCACCCCACTCTGTTCACCCACAAAAGTAACCACAGGTAGTCCAGGTCGGTGAAACGTAACTACCTTCCCGTAACAGTCAATGTTGGCACGATAGAAGTGTAACCAATCCGTGCCCAGAATCACGTCAAAGTCCACAATATCTAACGGGATAAGATCGGCTGACAAAGCAACTCCCTCTACGATCACTGGACATCCTGGGTACACACAATCTACGACACAACTCTCTCCTCTAGGCATAACAAACTCTAAATCATACCCTAGAGGTGTGGGGCGAGGTTGCGTCGCTTGAGCAAACGTATGAGAAATTACGGAATGTGTAGCTCCACAATCAATTAAGACTCTAGCAAAACAACCAAGAATGTTCAACGTACCCATAATCAAGTCTGGGTTGTTCTGAGCGTCCTGCAGAGAAATATTGTGAAGACGCCCCTGTCCCTGCTGACGCCCACCGCGGCCTCTGCTCGCCTGAACACCGCGTCCCTGAGCACCACGCCCCTGACTGGGCTGGCATGACTGTCTCGAAGATCCTGCACTGCTAGTGGCAATCTCCCCCTGCTGATACTGTCCTCCCTGATACCACTGTGAACCACCCGCTGAGGCTGGAGGATACGGCATATAGCCGCCCGAATACTGGGGATAGCCACCCTGGGGATAGGGATCCTGAGGATACTGATACTGCCCAGGAGCATAAGGGACAGCATCACCCTGATAGTGGTAAGCACCACCTCGACCCGTCTGGCCGTAACTACTAGGACCCTGGATCTGCTGGAGTGGTGCAGGCGGTGGCATAAAGGTCTGCTGTGGTTTCTGCTGCTGCTGACCCTGGGGACAATTCGCCGCTCTATGTCCCACCTGTCCACATGTGAAGCACCCGTTGCTACCACGTCTACACTCGCCAAAATGCCGGTTGTTACACCTACGACAAACTGGGGCTCTGCCTCGCCCACCATCGCCCTGCCTCTGGCCTCTAGCGCCACCAGCAAATCTACCTCCACGACCTTGTCCAGTGGCACTGAAGCCACCACTCGAAGAACTAGAACTAGCTCCACCTCTCTTGAAGTTCTGAGTCTGACGGGGCCCGAGCGATGCCTGACCTTTGCCTTTGTCATCTTTCTTCTGGTTGCCGTCCTTCTCTTCATCAGTATCGCTCGACATATTCTCGGAATCCTCGATCCTCAACAGTATCTCATAGAAGTCCCGGTAAGTCTCACTGTGGACCGTTGACGCCATAGAACGCCACTTCTTCCTGGTGCCCAGACGGAAAAGACGGAGCATCTCCGCCGGATTACCAGCGACATCAGGGTGATAACGGGACAAGTCCGTAAACTTACGGTAGTACTCATTCGCTGACATCTTCCGCTGTTTCAGTTCGGAAAACTCCTGTTTCTTACGGTCGATGTACTCAGGGGGGACATACCTTCTCCTAAACAACCTCGTAAAAACATTCCAATCAACCCTCTGATCCGGAGTCAACCTACGAAGCTCCTGCTCCCACCAAGCGGCCGACTCCGTATCCAGAAACCAAGCGGTCGTCTCGACCCACCTCTCCATAGGCAAGTTCCCCTGATTATGCAGCACCCGGAAGGTCTTCTCTATGTGTTCTAGCCAGCGCTCTACGCTCTCGGGTCCCTCACTGCCCTTAAACTTATCCAGCTTCAAATTGTACATAGTCTCCAGAGGAGTCCTCTGGGGAGGGCGCATCACTGCCTGAAGGGCTGTAGCAAAAGCTTCCCCCAACTGAGTAATATCGGGGAAACTAGGCTCAGAAGAGCGACGGGGTTCCCGACGAGGCGGCATAGTTCTGACAGAAGACACCAAAATCATTAGAATACTCACAAGGACACAGGACTGCCAAAACCTGGCTCTGATACCAAACTGACACACCCCGACCGAGATCGGAGCGTGCTGGCCGTCACTCAAAGGTGACGTAGCCATGTGCACGTGCAGAAGCTAGTAAGTAGTAATAAAAAGGCACGAATAATTAAAACAAAACTAGCATACAAGTACTAGAATAAGTGCTAGTTAGTGCTATACAAATTCAGAGCAGGTCTATAGCAGTCCAAATAAAACGACAACAGTAGTACGCCCGAAGGCGACCCTACAATGTGGAGTGTCTGTCAGAACGCCGGAAAACTCTCAAGGGAAACCACCGCAACGGCTAAGCAACTAGAACCTGGAGGGGCGCAAAACAAAAGCGTGAGTGGGCAAAAACAAAGCTCTTTGAAAACCATTTCAAAAAATACATTCTAACCCCTCACCGTAAAACCTGTATACTTCCCAGAAAATAACCATATGTACGTATGTATAGATATGCCCAACATGCTCAAGGGTATGCCAATCATGCTCAAGATATGCCATGTCAAAACCTCGTAATGAAATGTATGTGCTCAGGTATGAATCATATCAATAACATAACATCTGGCAGCCGGAGTCACCTAACGTGACCTGTACGGCTGCATATAGAGCTCAATCTCAAACTCAACAACTGAACCTGCCCACGAGTCGGAACCACTCTATGTGGTCTGTACGACAGGCCTGGGTGTAATACATATATACGCTCTAGTGCTACGATCACGTGAAGGCTGTGCGAATAATCGCGGGTCACCTACGAGTCGGAACCACCTAAAGTGGTCTGTACGACAGGCCTATGCACCTAGCTTGGATCCAAGCTGAGCGTATGGTGCGGGAGGTGAACAACACGTGAAGGACTGTGCCCTACTCTGGGCGGGAGCACTAACACCGGGGGTGCAGGTTATGAGCTCTCTAAGCATCTCTAAACACTATGTAATGCAATCGTTAATTAACGCTTACCTGGCACTTACCTATGCCTCCACAGCACCCACACATAAATATATATGACATATGCATATGTATATGTATGCCACAAATAATGCATGCAAAGATGCATAAACGATAAATAATAAAGTGCATGGCATAAGGCAAATAACCCTTTTTAATTCAATTTCTGGGAATATAAATGTATATAGGTATATACGGAAAACAAAAGCCCACTCACTGGTATGTAGAAGGGTCGTAGCCCCCCTGTCTCGCGTGTGCACGCTCGTCCTCTGGGTACGTGTCACCTAGATGCGAAACAACTATAAAAACGTTAACTTTAAAGCACATAACCCGTTTCTCGTAATAACTTCTCATACATTGCTCAAAATGGACAAATGAATATACCCACGTGCTCTACACAACCTCAGGATCACAACCATATTTTTAGAAAAAATTTTGGACCCCGCACGCGCCCCCACGCGCCAGCACAGGCACGGACCTACGCGCCCCCACGCGCGGCCACGTGCCAGGCACACTGACGGTGTCAACAGACGCCGTCAGGAATATTCCGTCAAACTGACGGAATATTCCGTTAAATCTAACCGGATGCCGTCACTGCCGTTAGGAATATTCCGTTAAACCTAACGGAATATTCCTCTTTCTTCTCCGATCGACTCTCGCCGGACTCCGGTCGCCGGAAAACTGGGAAAAGTTTAAACTCACTAATCTCCCTCGTTTCTCAACCAATTCCTATGATTCTTGGACCAAAAGAAAGCCCTAAACTAGTAGAATCACGTTGGACCACTTTTAAAGGCTAAAAGTTACGCGATCATACCTGTCTCAAAACTCAAAAACCGGCCAACTTCGAACCAGGCCTTCCCGACGTCCAAATTCGTCCAACGAGCTACTCCGACGCTCCTGGGAACCTCACCAACACATCTACAAGCTTCAAAAGTCCAAAAACTCAATGTATAATTTTTGCATGAACAGTACTCAATTCGGCCATTGTTGAAACGACGTGAAAACGAAGTATTCCTCACCTGAAAATGGTATGGTTGTGCTCGCCTCGACCTCACGAGTTGAATGGTGTCTTTGGTTCCCACGATCTACTAAGATTTGGGTGCTTTTGTGTGTTGTCCGTACGTTACAGAGAGAAGAGGAAGGAATGGAGCTCGGGGAACCCACAGAGAGAGAGAGAGAGAGAGACAGTGTGTGTGTGTGGCTCTCAGCTTGCCAACACCACACAAAGTAACCAAAAACAATAATACGAAAACCAACTAGGGGTAAAAGGGTCATTTCCTAAGCACATTTCCGATATTTTCGGGACGGGATGTCACACCTACTCTCTTAAATTATTTGTGTAAAATTCATGTATTATTTTATATAAATACATATATATATTATTGAAATTAATAGGCTAAATAAATATTTTAAGACAAAAAGTTTTAAATTTTAAATAATCAATGAAGTTTTCACTATTTTTTTTTTTTTTTTAAGTTGCTGAACAATACACGTGCATATATTTTATCAGTTTCGTATTTTACTAACTAATCTAATAAATAACTCTGCCTACGTGGGTACGTGGGATCAAATTCAATAAATATATAACTATACTCATAAATAGACATACGAATATCTATAAATATAAGGCTGACTATATACATACTATCAAGTTTATCATTTGAGCTAGGTCAATTCTGTATTTTATCCATAACCAAAGGGCTTTCTGGGAATACCACAATCGCCGAAGCGTGGTGTGTAAAAGAAAGGTCAAAGGAAGAAGCCCCAATGGATTTGAGTTAGAAGGCTGGTGGCAGATACATTGAAGTAATTGCAACCTTTGACCTTCCTGTAAGTCACCGATACCTCTATCCCTCTCTCTTTACCATTGCGTGGCCTGTTCTTATGACAGGGCCACTCAACAAACTTAAATCATTTCATCTCTAATTTAATGCACAAAACTTCTCACCAAAAACCATCCAACCCAGAGACCAACTCCCGCTCGCTCTTGTAATTTACGTATTGGAAAAAACAAATATGGCAGCTGGGTAGGAACGTGCATGCGTATGCATAATACAGGTGTAAAAACTTAGGGTTTGGGAAATGCAAGCACATAAAGTCGGCTCTACTTTTGCCTTTTTTTGTTTATGTTAGCGATGGTAGACAAGAAACTAAGACTTGCACGAAATGATCCTAATATTTGCTTCTTTGATCGGGTATATCTTGTTGTCTTATTCTGAATTCTGTCACAATCGGTGATGTTTTGTATCCGGGTTAACTTGATCGACCTATATGTTGTTGGGACCTAATGATACCTTTTTACCTAAGAAAATGATCAAGATATATACTATATATTAATCTACTTTTCCTGTCTATTGGTATATTATCGGTTTCCTTAAAAAAAGACTAATCTTATCATGGGACATACATTTGACAGCATTCACCACCCTTAAGTGGTGATGTAAAATATAAATGTGATGATTTCTGATACAAGTGATATTCTACTTTCAAGGAAGGGAAGGAGGGAGGAGGATTGTGTCATGTCACACAATGGGCCAACCACTAATTAGGTTTCGAGCTCAACACTAATATACTACGTCCTCACCATCATCATGAATACAACTAGGCTGTAGTACTAGTTGGTTAGTGATGGTAATACTTACCACCATATTAACTAATGATGATGAATATAAATTTTGAGATTTGTGTAGCACACAAATGAAATGACATTCATCCAACAACGATAGTTAAATGGTGGTAATGCTCATTATCGCTCAAGGGTGGTGAGCAAACACTCTCCCTAAATTTTTCCAAACTTTTAAGCTTTTTTAATTTATTTATGGATAACACTTGTGTTCTCCCTTTGGGGAATGAGCTCATTCCCATACTTTCAAGGAGCGTATCTTCATTGTAGGAATTTTATAATCAGAATCATTCAATTTCTGAAAATTCATTTGAAGATCATCTTACAAAACTCATTGGAACCGAAGTTTCTTTAGTCACTCAAATATATCAAATAATTGGATGATTCATCGTGAATATGTTACTTCGTCACTTCATCAATAATTTATTTGATACATTGGATGACTAAATAAACTTATATTCGAATTATCTTTTATAGAGATGATCTTCAAATGAATCTTAAAGAATTAAACAGTATCAATTATAAAAAAATTTATGATAAAAATACATTGTTTGCAAATGAGAAAACGAGTTCATCTCCAAAAGAGAAATGTAAGCATCAACCACTTTTATATATTTATTTATGGAATATGCCTTAAGGGCCCCTAGCCTCTTCACATATAAGTCAAGGAGCCTTGTAGTCAAACTTGGAGGAAACAATTTAAAATGTGGGGTTATGCCAGCCTTTAGACTCTAAACCTTTAAAATCCAAAATGGATTTTCTTTTTGTTGAGCAAACTTAGCTCGATACATTTAATGCTTGAAATATGTTTTCTTCACACCTCCTTGTAGTTGGCATATAGTTGGTAAAATCACTCAACAATTACACATTATTGGAAGAAAATTAAAAAACTCATCCAGAGTTCCTATTTTCTTATTTCAATTGTGAATTTCTATTGTAAAACATGGGGCATTGAGTTTCCTCTACATCCTCCTGCCACTGAAAGAAAGTCACATCGTACCAGTGGCAAAGCCAGGAATTGATTGGGGGAGGGGCGAAGTCAAGTAGTATCTACGAAACAGCGCCGTTTCAATTATTTTTTTCATTTTTTTTTCCAGGACCAAAACGACATTGTTTTGGCCTAGATGATTTAAAAAATAAAAATAAATTAAAATTAATTAAAAAACAATGCATTCTGCTACTGCGCGCAGCAAAACCCACACATCATCAGACCGCGGGGGAGCTCTGAATCACTGAACCCAGTGGCGGATCTAGGATTGTAAGACTAGGTGGTCCAAATCTAAAGTTCCAAAAATTATTCGACATAAAATAATATTGAAAAATTAAACAATAAACAACTTTTCATTCACAATCTTTGTACACACAACATTACAAATTACAAAGACTAAATATTTCCCCAACGAGATTTCATACTAAAAAATGCGTCATGATAGATTTATTGTCAACTAGAGCAAAAACATCCGTATATGATTGAAACCATCCAATATTGAAATTGAACTATTTGATCTGTGGACACTGGAGAGGAGACCAGTGTTGTGCTAATGGGTGGCCTTCGGTGGGGTGGGGTGGGGATAAGGAATGGTTCTCTGTTTCAAATTTGAACCATTTTGTTTTTGTTTTTTCAAAAAAAAAAAAAAAAATTGTGAAAACTATATATTAAAGAAGTGCACCAAACGCACCGTTTTACTAAAGTGTGTTTTCAAACCCGAGCCCTATGTAAAACACATCGTTTTACTTAAATGATAAATAGTCTTCTTCTTCATTCTTCTAATTTGCAAAACACCAGAACTCTGTAGCCCCGCTCCTCTTATCCTCCACCTTGTGCCCAGACTTGGGTGGTCCTTGGAGGTCCTTATAGCATATTATCTAGACTTTCGGTGCTCCCGGGACCACCCAGGTCTCTTAAGAGATCCACCCCTGACTGAACCAGTGGGTTTTCCGGCGAAGGGAGGGGTGGACCCAGAAATCCAGTCCTGTTTTCCGGCAAGGAGAATGGTAGCCGCCACTCCTCGCCCTCACATGGCTTCGCCACTGCATCATACCAGCTAAATCCATAATTGTAATTGTTGAAAATTTAATATTATAATATAAAATATTGTAATATATATATTTAATAATTGAATGAAAAATATTGTTAATCATATTTTTTTAGAAAGGTTATGTTATTTAGGTGCATTTCCTTGTGACATGATGTAGACTTATAGATGAAATGTTACATCTCTTTAACAATAAGTACTTGGATTCTATATAAACTCATGAAACCATTATCATTAAGAATAGAAAATTAGAGTTAAATTTTACTCTTGAGAAATAAGGTTTCCGCACTCTATTTCTCTCATTCTTCATTTGTCAAATTTCAAGTCATGTTTTGAGAGTACGGAATATATAAAGTTTGCCAAAGTTTGAAGATTGAGTGCTTTGACTTCGGATTATAGATTATTGAATCCTAGGAGATGGACGCCTATCGAACTACAAGCACAACAGCAGGCGAAATTTGTCTTTAGGACATTGCATTTATGCAAGCCTCAATCTCCAAGTTTGTTAGTAGTTCTAACTTTCTCTTTTGTTGTTTATATTAATCTGATACATAATTGATGTTGTGAATTTCTTTATGATTATTATTATTGTAATTCATGCGTTATTTTCATATTTTCTAATATTGCTCCAACAATCTAAAGACAGAAACTTTATGGAACAATTAGAAGATATGGATGTGAGAAATCTCATAATGTAGAAAAACTGACATCATAAGATATTTAATGAGTCTAGCCATCATTTGGAAGAAAGAAACACTTCTCTAATATATTTGCACACAAGTTCCTAAGATCGATGTACATACACACACACACACACACACGCGCGCGCACACACACACACACACATATATATATATATATATATATATATATATATATGTATGTATATATATATATATATATATGTATGTATGTATGTATGTATATATGTTGATATAAATACATTTGGAGAAAAGGAAGTTATGATTCTATGTGGCTTCCTTTTATTGATCTAGTTTAAGACACACGGTTAGATAAACATATATGATACTCGTTGTGTCAATTTTGTCTACGTTAGATTCAAGATTAAATACTTGAGTTTTAGAATGAATGGAAATTGTCTGGAATTAAACTTTGAAATTATAATTACGTAGTTACGACTTTTCAAATTGAAAAGTTGGTTACTCAATGAAACTGTATGCGACTCTCCTAATATGCTTTGATCAGTTTACAATTTGTATCTCTGGCCAAATAAGGAAACAAATTGAGAACCCATGTATGATTTGAACTAAGTTCGTACGGAAAGGCACGATTGTTTCCATCGTAGGGTCATGGATTTGGTTCATTCAAACTGTAACAATTCAGTTATTGGTTATGGAGATGATAGTTCTTTCTTAAATTGTAACCTTCGGTAGTTGTGATGGTGCCCTTTGAATAACATCATTTTGGCTTCGTTATTTGAGTAGATGCACGTATCTTTGGGTGAAAAGCCATCATATGATGTTTGTTGCCGAAACTGCAAAGACTTCCACAAATGCTTGAAGCGATGCTTCATGCATATAGTTGTTCTGATGTAACAAGAAGGCAAACAAAAATATAACAATAGTCAGAATGTCTTGTCCTTGTATATAGTCATGGGAAGTTCTTGATCTCTAATATGCGAAGATAAGTACGCTTGTGGGCACTATGCATTTTCCCTTTTTGAGTTTGCCTTTAAGGCGCTCTTTTGATAGGATTTGCCTACGGATGCGAGTTTGGTATTTAATTTTTTTTTACTAAACACATTCATGAAAAGGAATTCGGTGCTTTTGACCAATCAAAATGTCATCTCTTGTAATGAGTAATTGTTTAAGGTATGACAAGGTTAGAGACCAACTTACAAATACCTTAAATGCGGGGGAAGTCTACTTCCTAGTGTTAGCGAATTACCTATAAAAGTCCCAACATATATATACTTTTGAGGACTTAAAATTGAGAAACAACTACTCTCATATGAAATATAATTTCATAAGATAGATTGTGCACACCATTAAAGATAGTCAACCTTAGTGGTACCAATTATTAAAGGTTTGACTAGAGAGTAAGTTGATCATCGATGGGAATGAGGCTAAAGCCAACATAACTAATGAATCAGCCGGGAGGAAACCTAACTTAGTACATTGGAGATCCCATGGTCTAAGTTCAATAGGCAAACTGGTTGGGCATGATTCAAAGAAGTTAACACACTATATACCTCATTCCTATGGTGGAAGAAGTGTGTTGTCTACAGAAGTTTTAGGATGTATATTTATACTTAATGACAGTGATATCTTATAAATAAGAGGAATATAGCAAACTATTCTTAATCAGTGGTCACCTATGTGAGTGTAGAAGTTGGGCACTTTTATGAGTATGAAATGACTAAATTCTATAAAGCTCTTATGAATCTGGCATTTGTTCAGGACCAAAATGAGCCTAACCATATGAAAAGTAATATATTAGGATAGTGATGTGTGTTGCTTATTGTCTTGGTTTAATACTGCGGTGAACAGTTTAAGATCTTCCACATCCACTACGTCACCAAGTAAACCCGATAAGTATTCACTAGGGTAAACTCAAGTCCAAAAGACACCTCTCCCAATGCATTTCTTGTCTGCTTGTTTTCTCAAATTCTTCCTGATTTTTCATTCATGTTGGGGATTGTTGGAAATTGTATATTATAATATAAAATATTGTAATATAGAATTTTAATAATTGAATGAAAAATCGTGTTAACCATATTTCTTAGAAAGGTTATGTTATTTAGGTGCATTTCCTTGTCAAATGATGTAGACTTATAGATGAAAAGTTACATCTCCTTAACAAGAAGTACTTGGATTCTATATAAACTCATGAAACCATTATCATTAAGAATAGAAAATTAGAGTTAATTTTTACTCTTGAGAAATAGGGTTTCCCCACTCTATTTCTCTCATTCTTCGTTTGTCAAATTTCGAGTCGTGTTTTGAGAGTATGGAATATATAAAGTTCACCAGAGTCCGAAGATTGAAGTTGTAACGACCCGTTCCGAATTGTACGAAATGTCGAGGGCAATTTTATAATTTCACTTTGGCTGGGGTATTTATTTTAAATGTTTGCTTTTTGTTCTTGTTTGGTGTGCCATGTGGGGCCCACCCCTGTTTTTAGTCCCTGGTTCCCTCTCTTTTTCCCTCTTTTCTCTCATTTCTCTCCCCGTAAGCCCTCACTCTCAAACTCTCTCATGGCTAACCCTTTCTCATCTCTCTTTGCTATTCTCTCCCTTTCTCCGAGCAACAACCACACAAACTAGACCACCACCATAAGACCTTCCTAGTCACGATCTCGAACTCAGGCCAAGATCGTGGAGTCTCGATGCCCCGACAGTGGCTACGCCATTGTTCATTACCTTCTCCAACGAGTTTCTCGACTTCCCGACTTCGGGTAAGCTTCGAGACGCTTAAGATCCTTTCTTTTTCGTCATGGTGGTTTATTTATAACCTAGATTTTGCTTTTTAAATGTTGCAATTGTACATGAACAAAGAATGTAAGAAATCCAGTTTTTTGACGAAAACCCATAAGATTTGTAGGCATTTTTCGGTCACTTTCCGGCCACAACTAGACCAAATATTGGTATATTTATATGCCCTTCCTCTGTAGCTTCAAATGCATATATATGGCATGTTGGAGGTAGTTGTGAAATGGAGCTAGTCGAACTCCATATTGTTTCCCTGCCAAATTTACAGAATTTGGCCAACCTATGGCCTGAAACCAGGTCAACCCGACCCACAACCTAGATCGGACCCGTCCCAAAACCCTGTTACAACCCAACCCGAACCCGGATGGAATATTCCGTTGGGGAATACTTCGTCAGGGAAAATTCTCTAGAATATTCCCTTGAATATTTTTATTGACTTTTTGTTGACTTTTATGAAATTTTCCCGAGGTCCCCCCCTTAGGTTTTTTGACATCCTCAATCCATTTACGATGTCTGTTTTCCTAAATTCAATCATTTTAGTAGAGTTTTATTGATTGGTCCCTTTATGTGCTTAAGTGAGTTGTTAGTGGCGTTTCCATCTTCTTTAGTTTGCACAACTCTTCGACGACGAAGTATTTGGGAGTGGACCCCTTCCAAAATGCATGATTATATTATTAAAAATGCATACATGAAAAACATGATTTCATGACTACGTTTTATGAAACGTTTATGAGTAAATTGGATTTACGCTTTATGAAATATCATGCTTTATCGAATTTATGTTTACTAAGGTATTTATGAACATGGATTTATGATATGATGTTTGAGCTATTGAGCTCTGATGATATATATTTTGGAAAGATTATGTTCATAATTTTATGTGGTTACTTAATGGTTATTCATACTATGTGCTTATGGGCAAATGATATTTATATATAGTTTTGGTCGAATGATGTAGTGGCTTCGATCAGAAGATATTTATATATGGCTTCGGTCGGGCAATGTAGTGGCTTCGGTCGGAAGATAATTATATATGGCTTCAATCGGGTGATGTAGTGGCTTCAGTTGGAAGATATTTATATATTGCTTCAATCAAGCAATGTAAGGCCTTCAGGCGATTGTGAAGCCACTACTAAGCATTTATATATGATATATGTTTTACAAAGGTTTTATGGCATGCTAGGGTTTTTGGAAAAACCTATTACTTATTATGCTATATGAGTTTTCTAACTGGGGCTTAGTACGTTGAAGAATAACTATTTTAGTGTTACATATATATAAACTTGGTCCACTAATGTTTTGTTTTGCGCCCCCTCCAAGACTTAGAATCGAGGCGTACAATCCCATCGTCAAGGCACTCCCGCATGGGTATCTTCAAGTCCTCTCGGTATAGGACCCATTCCTTTGCTTGTAACTTTTCATAATATTCCTTCTCCAGTATTCTTGATTAGTTGTATGATCTGAATACGTTCCCACAATTGCATATGCATATTAGTTAAATTTACGTGTTTTTATTTACGTTTGTTCTTTCTTCATAACTTTCATGCATGTTAATATGGCTTTGTCACCCACGGGTGTCGGCCATCACGTGTTTGCCTTGGTGTTTAGAGGATATCGGGGTCGGGCGTGTCAATTTGGTATTAGAGCATGGTTTGTTGAGAGCATACTTAGGATCGCCTCTTACTCTTGTAGTTGTCGGCCTTGATATCATTTGAATTGCCACACCCTTATCTGAAGTATGAAATTCATTTTGGGATTGTGCCGCTTCAGCGATGAAACTGATTAATGGATAACTTTCAACAACGGACCGATACTCTACAACATGCATTCCCTATGAATGGCAGGCAGAGTCAGATTTACATTAAAGTGGCATGAAATAGAAAGAAAGAAAAAAAATCTCAGTGAGAGGAAGTCTGGTTAAAACCAGTTGAAGATCTGAAACGGTGATGTTACTCTACAACATGCGTTTCCCAGGAATGGCGGACAGAGTCATATCTATATGGAAATTACTTGAAACATCCAAAGTTCATGTTAGAGAAAGTGAGGAAACATCAGTTGTAAGCATAGTTTAGCAAGTGTTAGTTTGGTGGTATCGAATCAATGTCCTCAAGCTTGTTGTTTCTGCTGAGGGAATTCATATGGACCCTCATGAGGTAGTTCTTAATGATTCTTTGAGCTTAGCCTTATTTCATTTTTGGATTAGTCAATTTTGTTTGAGATGTTGAAGGTGAACGAAGTTTCTAAGAACGAAGTTATAGTCTCATTTGATCCTTGTTCTTACACTTTCCGATGACATCAATAAATTTCAAATTCTACGGTGATGTTTTATTGAATGTTTGGTTGTACACTGATGCAACAAGATTGAGTAACGCATGTGCTTCTTGACAGTTAGAACCGCATGAAGTGAACCATCTTATCTACAACCTTGAGCCAATGGTTACCATATTACTTGAAACCCTAATGACACCTTTTCTTTGTAGAAATTTATGTGGGACGAAGGTTGGGAACAAAACTTTTGGAGTTTGGAATATCGTCTTACTCATGCTTCCATCCTTGCTTTTCTTGACATTGGTGGTGAGTTTTATGTCTCTTGTTTTGCATCCTTGTCACATTGGGGTTATTTTCTGATGTAGCATGGGAAGGTCATCTCCTATGCTCCCAGACATCTCAAACCTCACGAAAAGAATTATCTTATTCATGATCTAGAGCTGGTAACAATTTCCCTTACTGTAAAATCTAGCGACGTTTTCTCTACAGCAAGAAGTGTTGCATCATTTTTTTTACCAAAGAAGTTGTAGTGTGTCTTCACATAGAATGGTGTTTGGAGGATACCACTCGAGTTAAGTCTACGCTCGACCATCTCGACTTGCCACCATAGAATCAAATTAGGTACTCACACGTGTTTTTGCATCAAAGTTACGCATTTAATCCAGTTATCTTGTCTCTAGATTTGATGGACTTGTTTTGACCCTTAAATTCTTGAGTGTTCTTTTAGCCTTCTTGACATAGCTTTTCGCTAAATTCGAGAGATTTTCAATGAATCAACTCAGTTAGGCTTTGTGAATCACATTGTTCAGTTTTAGGGTGTGCCGTCACTATTGTACCTCATCGGGATTCACGTCTCACTTCCAAGTCGTGTGAAGCCTTTTGGAAGGTCATGGTACTAAGTTGTTATCCAGTACCACATTTCATTCTCAGACTGTTGACCAGTCTGAACGAACAATCCAAACCTTGGAAGACGTGTTGTGTTTATCCATTCTGTGGTTTCTGCGTGATTAGAAATTGCACCGATCTCTTTTGGAGTTGTTACGACAACAGTTATTATTTTCAATATGGGTATGGTACTACTTGAGACATGTATGAAAGATTCTACAGGCAACACTTGCTAGACAAAAGAGTATTGCCAACTGGTATTCGAATGATCAAATTTTTGATATGGGAAACTGTGTGCTTCAGATGATGTCGCCTTGGGGTTTAGACAAAATGGTAATTTTGTACCCTCGGGAGTTACTACTTGTTTATCGAGACAACAATGTGTTGTTGATGTTGCGGGCTGTAAATTGTAATATTGATGGTTTATTCGTTTGGTTCGTTAAGCAAGTGGGCAGGTAAACCCGTCTACGGTAGTAGTTACGAATTAATTATTGTTTGGGCTCAACTCAAAGATACACACATCTATTGTCGGAGTACGTGACGTTACAAATGCTTAGGCGAGGCCTATTTTCATTTTCGATTTTAATTTTCAGTGCGTATTTTAACTTACATTATTATAGTTATGTATTTGTATTTTTGACGTTACAAATGTTTGGATGAGTCATTTCCAATTTCAATTTTAAACTCGGTACAAGTTTTCGGCTTCTATGTTAGTACATATCTATTTTGACATTATCTCATTATGCGAACATGCTTTTGACCTTACGTTATTATATATTTTTTCGACTTTATATTTTTATATAGTTTTGATACTACTATTATACTGATGGGGGAAGAAAGTACGAGTTTGAAGGCATGAAAAAGGAATCATTGCAACCTGATCACGACGGAGTGGCACTTTCTTTTATGCGCTCTGACTTGATTTCTTCTTTATATATATTCTTCTTCCTATCTTCGAGTATTTATGTATAGCAAATTATTTCAAATTTTAGGGATCAAATTTTCTTAACGGGGGTAGATTGTAACGACCCGTCCCGGATTTTACAAAACATTGAGGGCAATTTTGTAATTTCACTTTGGTTGGGGTATTTATTTTAAATGTTTGCTTTTTGGCCTTGTTTGGTGTGCTATGTGGGTCCACCCCTATTTTTGGTCCACGGTTCCCTCTCTCTTTTTCCCTTTATTTTCTCCTTTCTCTCCCTGTAAGCCCTCACTCTCAAACTCTCTCATGGCTAACTCTCTCACATCTCTCTCTGCTATTCTCTCCCTTTCTCCAAGCAACAACCACACACACTAGACCACCACCTTAAGAGTTTCCCTGTAACGCCTTGCCCTGCCAATTTTTTTTTTTCGGAAATACATTTAATGGTAGGCCAAAAAAAATGTCATCGTTACCCTTTAGGTTAACAACCATTCTAACATTTCTTTCTTTGATGATTTTCCACTAAAATTTAATCTCAATTATTTTATGGTTGCATCTAACTTCTCATTAGACTGCCTACATACCCTTTGGAGGGATCAAGCCAATCATAGTTCACAATTCATTTTTAATTCATTTCCGAAAATATTCAAGTCATTTTCTAACCAATGTAGGCCCACTAGACTTCACTTAGTCTCTTGTAGTACTAATTTTAGTATTTAGAACGTTTGAGACATGTTGACCAAAAGTCAACTCTCAATCATTGGTAGGGTCCTCAACTCTCTGTAATTCGATCCAGAAGATCTGCACATCAGATTTTGGATCCGTAACTTCCAAAGGTCCGCAATATGATCATAGAACATCATACTAAAATCTTACCATGATTTGACGATCAGATCTCCGCCAATGACAATTTTCAGTGGCGGTAAACGTTTTATTTTACGAACTTACAAACCCAATTCGGTAAGATTCGTACGTTGGATTCCATATCCGTAAGTTTCTATGGTCCTCAAATATTATGTACTATAATGTATCAAAGTTTGGTGACGATCCAACAGTCGAATCGTCGATTGCTATAATATTCAAGTGTTGGAACTTAGCGAAATTATACTCAAACAATGGAATTTCGTTAAATTGGATGTCAAATTTGGAATCAAGGCATCAAAATTTAGCTTAGGATGGTCAAGAGGTGCCTCAGCCCATGTGCCGCCGCACATGGCAACCGGCCGTCCCGACTCCCCGGAAAATTCAACTAACTCCAAAAATTATAAAATTTTACAAAATTGTATATCTCAATGAGTAGAGCAAGTTTCATACTTATGACCAAAGCCAATTTGGCCTAGAAAGGCCCCAATTTCACTCGAACTCACCGGAAACCTTAGAAATGGGTGGCTTCGATCTGTCACCTCCGGTGCTTCACCGCTTCTATAGTTGTTTAGGCTTTGTTCCAGACCTCATGAGAAGTAGTTTGATGGTGGTGGTCGACTGTACTACGTTCAAAAATGGAGGAATCCCCACGAACCCGCCGGTGAGTTTATCACAAAATCAAACCAATTTAACTCGGTTTTTGGATGAAATTGGAAAAGGAAGGGTGCTAGATCAATTCCAAGTGGTGTGTGGCTTCTAATCTCCAGAGAAATCGCCTGAAAAGGCATCAGAAACCATGGCTTTCGCCGAGTCGGGCTCCGGGTCAAGGGATGACCCGGTTTGGCTAGGTTGTTACCCCCCGCGGTTCCTCTCCTTTTCTTACCTCTCCTTTCTCCTATCTAGCATTGGTCCCACCCTCTCTTCTTTCTCCCCGATTGGCAACCCCCTTCTTCTTCCTACTTCCCTTTTTCGTTTATTTTTTCCTTTTTTCCCATCATCCCCATTCGTCCATCCTCCTCCTCCCTTTTCTTTTTTTTTTATTTGTTCTAATTGATCCCTTCCCAATTTAATGATAACCCAAAAATATTAAATTTCTATTTTATTTAAGAACTTCTAACATCAGTAACTATTCATTTCTCGTTCCAATGGACGAACGGTTTTTTCCTTCACGCTCGTAGGATCGTCCTCTATCCAAATATATCAAGAATATGATAAAATATCTGAGAATAAAGTATGTCATTGTATAATTACATTGAGCCAACTAGGGCATTTTCGTCTTTTCACTTATCGAACAAATATCCGCCGTAAATCTAAATACGTCGTAACCACTAATACAACTACAAAATACTTAATTTAATAATCAAAATCAGGAATAGGATCTCACATTTCCCCACTGAAATATTATTAACCATTTAGTGATTCATTTCCCCACTTTGCCCACATATTCATAAATATGAATATCAATTTCATATACTTAAATTTTTCAAGATATTACATTCCCAGTCACGATCTCAACCTCAAGCCAAGACCATGGAGTCCCAATGCCCCGACAATGTCTACGCCACTGTTCATTACCTTCTCCGACAAGTTTCTCGACTTCCCGACTTGTAGTAAGCTTTGGGACGCTTAAGATCCTTTCTTTTTTGTCATAGTGGTTTATTTATAACCTAAACTAGGCTTTTTAAAACGTTGGAATTGTACAGGAACAAAAAATGTAAGAAACCCAGTTTTATCGCGAAAACCCACGAGATTTGTAGGCATTTTCGGCCATAGCTAGATATTTCTGTTCCCCTCCTTCATTGCTTCAAATCCATATATGGCATGCTGGTGGTGGTTGTGAAATAGAGCTAGTCGGACTCCATATTGTTTTCCTGCCAAATTTGTAGAATCCAGTCAGCCTATGGCCTGAAACCGGGTCGACCTGACCCCCAAACCAGAACCAGATCTGACTCGACCCAAAATCTTGTTTCGACCTGACCCAAACCCGAATGAAATATTCTGTTAAGGAATATTCTGTCAGAGAATATTCTGTTAGGGAATATTTCGTCAAGGAATATTCTCTAGAATATTTCCTAGAATATTCTTATTGATTTTTACAAAATTTGCCCGAGGCCCCCCTTTAGGTTTTTCGACGTCCTAAATTCGTTTACGATGTCCGTTTTCCCAGATTCAATCATTTTAGTAGAGTTTTATTAATTGGTCACTTTATGTGCTTAGGTGCGCTGTTAGTGGCGTTTCTATCTTCTTTAGTTTGCATGGCTCTTCGACGACAGAGTATCTGTCAGTTAACCCCTTCCAAAATGCATGATTTTATTATTAAAAATGCATATAGGAAAAGCATGATTTTATGACTACGTTTTATGAAACGTTTATGAGAAAATTGGATTTACTCTTTATGAAATATCATGCTCTATCAAATTTATGTTTACTGAGGTATTTATGAACATGGATTTATGATATAATGTTTGAGCTATTGAGCTATTGAGCTCCCATGATATATATTTTGGAAAGATTATGTTCATGATTTTATGTGCTTACTTAGTGGTTATTCTACGGGCGAATGATATTTATATATGGCTTCGGTCGAGTGATGTAGTGGTTTCGGTCAGAAAATATTTAAATATGGCTTTGGTCAGGCGTAGGACCTTCGGGCGATTGTAAAACCACTACTAAGCATTTATATATGATATATGTTTTACAAAGGTTTTATGGCATGCTAGGGTTTTCGGAAAAACCTATTACTTATTATGTTATATGAGTTTTCTAACTAGGGGTTAGTACGTTGAAGAATAACAGTTTTAGTATTACATACACACACACACACACACACACACACATACTTGGTCCACTCATGTTTTGTTTTAAGCTCCCTTCAGGACTTAGAATCAAGGCGTACAATCCCGACGTCAAGGCACTACCGCATGGGTATCTTCGATTCCTCTCAGCGTGGGACCCATTCCTTTGTTTGTAACTTTTCATAATATTCCTTCTAAAGTATTCTTGATTAGTTGTATACTCTGAACATGTTCCCATAATTGCATATTCATATTAGTTAAATTTACGAGTTTTTATTTACGTTCGTCATTTCTTCATAACTTTCATGCATGTTAATATGGCTTCGTCACCCTCGGGTGTCGGCCAACACATGCCTACTTTGGTGTTTGGAAGACATCGAGATCGGGCGTGTTAGAAGTGCTTTGACTTCAGATTATAGATTGTTGAATCCTAGGAGACGGATGCCTACCAAATTACAAGCACAAGAGTAGGGGCGAAATTCTGTCTTTTGGACCAAAAGACATTGGTGATAACTGGAGCCAAAATTTTATATTGGTTATGTGCGTGGACCAAAAGACATTGGCTATCTCTACCATTAGAGCTTCACGGTGATAATGAAAAAAGTAAGAGAAAGAGGAGAGAGGGACGAGACCAAGAAAGATCGTGGATGCCAAAGGACCAAAGAAAAGGCCCGTGACTAATGTTTTTTCTTTATATTCATCTCCACCTAGCTTGGGTTTTTCAAGTGGTATTCCAAAAGGACAGGAGAAAAATGTACTTGAAAACCTAGTTTCATAGATTATCTAACCAATGATTTAGGTAGCTTGACCATATATATATGCTTTCGAGAAGTAGTTAAGTACCTAGCTAAACTAGTTAATTACGTTATAGGGAATTTCTACTAAATTCATGACCCATTCCTTTTTTATTTATTTAGAAAGCAATATGTAAGTCTTCTATAATATGCATACTAAAAGTACTAATCCTAAGATGTTATTGAACAAAGCAAAAGATGAACTACAAACAACACCAACAAGCAAAGATCTTTCGCTCTCTTTACACGCCTTATACACTCCTATATGAGGTAGAGTTTTGTGCTTGAATATTGTGTATGAAAATGGGGATCTAAGCCATATATTTATAGATGAGAGAGTATTAGGTTTATTTCCCATAAGGAAAGCCCTTGTTTCTTTAGCATTTCCATAATTCATGATCTAATAGGATAGATATTCCCATTGATTGTAGCTTTACTTCCTATCTTGTATTCTTAATCAATGGGGCTTCTAAATAGATGTAAGCACACAAAGTCTTACATTCTCCCACTTGGGTGAATACCTATTCAAATGCTCTATTTAAGATCAAGAATCGATTTCCTATGCATGCAACTTTGGATGATTATTTGATTACAATATTTATTCAAACTTAGTGTCAAATATCATTAGCCCGTAGGATTATAGACCATGATATCCAATATAGCAAATACATACCTCTACAATCACATACAAGCAATGATATTCACATAAAGTACGAACAAGTCATGGACAAATATGTGTGTGTGTGTGCGCGCACGCGTGTGCATATACATATATATGGTTCTTTTTACACTATATATATATATATATAAAGGACCATATATGTACACACACACACACATATGATAAGGGAGCTTAAGGGTGAGTATCACACTTAACACATATATGGTCCTTTTTACCATCATAATCTTCCTTAATGCTTAAATAAGCCCTTATGTCGAAAAGACAATCTTGATATAACAAAAATTAGCTAACTGTTATGAAATAGGTTTGTAGTAATAAGACACATTCATCTTTAGTGCATATCCATGAAATCTCAATGAAAGGAAAAGTTTAAAAATTGAAAAATATAACTAACAAACAAAAATAACTCCAGCTCCCACTAATCTAAGGCATCTTCAAAACTTGATAGAACTCTCATACTCGTGACATGTTTTAGAAAACCTGTGTCAGGGATAGCTTTGTTTAATGAGTCTGCTATCGTGTCTTTAGTGCTAATATAATCAATAGTAGTGATTCCTTCTTGCACCCTGTCCCTAACCTTCAAAAACTTTCGTTAATATGCTTGAATCTTGAAGATATCTTGTTATTCCTGGTTAGGAAAACGGCTTCCTTGTTGTCACGGTACAATTGAATAGGTCTTGATATATTGTCAACAACCTGCAAACCTAATGTAAAATTTCTCAACTAAATGTCATGCATTGTTGCTTTGAACACATGCCATAAACTCTGCATGCATTTGTCTAGACAACCATTGTCTTTTGTTTGACACTCTTCCAAGCTTCTGCACAACCTCAAACATAAACACGAAACTAAAAGTTGACATTAAGTCATATGTATATCTAGCAAAGTCAGAATCAAAATAACTTACTAATTCTATCTCATCACTCTTCTGTAAAACAGGCATGTGGTCTTTGGCTCCTTGTAAATAACGTAGAATTTTCTTTGTAGCTTTTCAAAGTGCCAATCCAGGATTAGATTGGTACCTACCTAGAATACTAACATGAAATACTAGGTCTAGGCGAGTAGAAACTTAAGCATACATGATGCTTTCTACAACTGAAGCATAGGGCTTGTTCTTCGTCTCCTCATTTTTTATATCATTTCTTGGACAATCTTTCTTACTCAATTTGTGTGTCCCTTGGACATTGGAACTTCAACACCATTACTTGTCAACATATTAAATATCTTCAACACGTTCTCAATATAAGCCTTCTGAGACAAACCTAACTAACCATGGTTTATATCTCTACGAAAAGAAGCCTCTCCAAATCCTTCAAATCGAAATTCTTTAACAGGATATTTTTGGTCTCATGTAATAACTCCTTATCACTACTGCCAAGTAGTATGTCATCAACTTAATTACTCCCGCTAAATTTAACATATATGCATGCATCAATTTTGTTTTCTTTGAAACCATATGAATTGATAACCTTATCAAATATCAAATATATTGTCTTGAATCTTGTTTTAATCTAAAGATTGATCTCTTCAACTTACACACAAAGTGTTTTTTCCCCTTCTCCACAAAACCTTTAGGTTACTTCATGGATATCTTTCATCCAAATCAACATTGAGGAATGCAGTTTTCACGTCTATTTGGTGCAAGCATAGATCAAAGTGTGCTACCAAGGCCATGATGATTCTAAATGCATCTTTTTTCAAAACTAAGGAAAGGGCTTCATTGTAATCTACACCTTCTTGTTGTGTGAAACCTTTAACTACCAATCTTGCCTTGTGTTTTTCAATGCTGCCTTTAGAATCCTTCTTAGTTTTAATCACCCACTGATATCCAAAAGGTTTAACTTCTTGTCTTAGTTCAACAAGCTCCCACACTTTATTATTTTCCACAGACTCTAACTCACTTTGCATAGCTTCAATCCATTTCTCAAACTCTAAACTAGTGATCGCTTCTTTAAGTCAAAGGGTTTCATATTTAAAATAATCCATAATGTGGTTGGCCTTCTTTGTCCTTGAGATCTCCTAACTTTTTCTTGCTCATGTGCCTTGTCAACAGGTTCAACATTGACTTCTTCATGTGAAGCTTCTTTGTGCCCAATTTCTTGATTCATTGGCTCAACAACATGCTCAGCTTGTGGTAGAGTTTGAAGTAGAGGAATGGTGATTATTAGTTCAAGAGTGGTGGGATTGACCGGTCAGTCTCAACTTCTCCTTCTTCTTAAAAAATAAAGTTCTTGTTCACTCTTTCACCAAATCATCACACTTAATAAACTTAGCTTTTCCACTATCTACAATTATGGTGGTGTGCTTGGGACTATAAAACCGAAAATCTATAGATGTTTTTACATAGCTAATGAAAAAACAACTGATTATCATGTAACCCAATTTAGAGAACTCTAGATTGTAAATTCTTGCTTCAGTTTTGCAACCTCATATGTGTAAGTGATTCAAACTTAGTTTTCTTTTATTTCACAACTCAAATGGTGTTTTAGAAACTAACTTGATTGGAACTCTTTAAGGATGTAGTTGTTAGCCTTAATCTCATCACCCCATAGAAATCTTGGAAGAATATCAGTGTTACAAATCATACTTCTCACAATACCTTTCAAAGTCCTATTTCTTTGTTCAAGTACCCCATTCTATCCTGGGGTCCCAAGGTTTGTGTACTCAGCGAATATCCCACAATCTTGTAATATGCAAAAGGTGCAGAATTCCTTCCTTGCTCATCATACTTGCTATAATATTTCTCCACCCTTTTGGATCAAACCACTTTAATTTTTACGTTAAGTTGGTTTTATACTTCAGTTTTAAAGACTTTGAAAACCTCAAAAGCACTAGATTTAGTTGGAATTAGGTAGAGATAACAAAACCTTGAGTAGTGACTCATCAATGAAAGTGATGAAATACATATGACCATTTAGGGTTTCAATTGAAAAATGACCATACATGTCTGTATGGATGATTTTTAAAAGATGAGTACTTCTAGTTGACCCTAATTTCCTTGAGTTAGTAATATATTTCCCTTAATGCACTCAATGCAATCACCATAATCTGAAAAGTCTAATGGAGGAAGGATTTTCTCCTTGACTAGGTGTTGCATTCTTTCTCTAGATATATGACCTAGACGTTTGTGTAATAACCTTGATGAACTATCTCTTATGAGAGAACGTTTTTTACCTATGATCTCAACATTAAGAGCCAATTTTTCATTTTCATGAGTTAATTGAAACATTTCATCAATAACAAACCATTCCCAACAAGAATAGAATTTAAAAACAAATGGAAAGCACATTCATGCATACTAACTTTAAACTTCGACTTAACAAGTTTGGAAACAGAAATCAAATTCCTCCTCATGGAAGGTATATAAACAGCTTTTAACTCTAAACAAGAACTAGACTCTATATAAAGCCTAGCAGTACATGTTACATGGACTGGAACACTTTTGCCATTCCCTAGGACTTGAACTTGATATTTATTTGGTGTTTTATGGCTTATAAAGTTCTGCAAGGAATTAACAACATGGATAGAAGATTCAATGTCAATAATCCAAGTACTGGAAGGAAATATAAAGACAAAATTTGACTCAAAACAAACTAATTCGTTGCAAAAGTAACAACCAAGGTTATTGGTTTGATTGACAAGAGTAGGTGTCTTAAGGAGAAGGGTTCGCCTTTGCACCTATTGGCAATATGAGAGCTTCCCTTGAAGGGGCGGCGTTTTTTAGTACTAGCAGTGGCAAGATGCATAGGGTGAGTCTCCTTCTCTTTCTTGGGTCTTTCTTCTTCTTGGAGCACAAACAAGAATCAAGAACAGAAAAGAAAATGAATAAATGAGTTTCTTGAGTAAAAGAAGAAGACGTGGAAATTGATTAATCTTAAAAATCTGACAAAAGTTAAAGAACTTCAGTTGAAAATTTGAAACCAATACGGTTTCAATCAAACATCATTAGTGGTTAGGGACCTAAATTTTTTCTTTCTTTATATTTGATTTCAATAAAAATATCAGTTCATGATATTGACATCATTTGTTAAAATATTTTATTTGTAAATAAAGAGAAAAAATATATAAAATTGAACAATGTTTTACGTTTAATCTGTCACATGATAAGATAAGATGGTCACTACTCAAGTTTTTCTTTTGGTATACGATATGCCTATATGATGAGGCAGGGTTGAAATGGAAAAGGTCAACAATATAATTCAGCATACACACACACACTAATATTAATTGTTGCACTGGATGGGTTGCATCTGTCTTCTTCTCTTCCTATAATATATCATCATCAGCACATTAAAGAATAGTTTCCTTACCACCACACAATTAAAAGAAACCAAAGATTTGGAAAATATGACGTGACCTAAGAATGAGTATGCAAATGCAAACACCTAAGTCTAAGTGACCAAGTTGTACACCTTCTTTGTTTTGTGGTCGGTGTATATATGTAACAACTTATATATATGTCGATCCTTAATAGTAAGTGTGTATGCCTATGGATCATGTACACACAGGCAATGCACAGAATCACCTTGATCATGTACACACAGGCAATGCACAGAATCACCTTGATCTACTCGAAGCAGCTACATATCCTAACCATAACCGTTTGAAAAATCATCTGTGAGGTGCGGAATTAAGCAACTAAAGAAAAACTTGACGATATTGAATTAACTCTAGCACCTGGACGCCAGTGTTCGATTTCCCAAAAAACTTCATAAACTAAGAATATTTCAAGCAATAAAAGAAAGAACTAATGAAAGGAAAATAATTGGTCAGAATGGTTACGCATCTAATATATTTCATAATTATTCTTTAGCATTCAACATTATAATTAGAACTGTTTGTTCTTTTATTATCATTTAAAGATCATATCTGCAAAAGAAAAAAATCATCCAATTATTATGATGCAAGAAGATTGAAAATTTTTTATGCTAATTAATTAAGAATTTTTAACAAAAGATATACAAATTATAAGAATACGTTAGGTTCTGAGTTTGAAACCCTTCTAATGTAATTAAAAAAAATGACTCATATTAATGCTAGTATTATTCCTCCTCACTTGGAAATGAAAGCTTTAAGTTCGATTCTTCTAAAGGAGAATTTGAACCATATTATTGATAGCTCATTGTGAGGCTTAATCCACTCCCTCACTACATAATTTAAGTCCTATCTTTTTCATTTGAATATTAGGAAGTCGATGGCTAACCTCGATAATTAACCAATTAAACATTTTTATGTGAATTAATACTAAGACTACTGTTTAGTAAGAACAGTAGTAGTGTAGATGCCCATGTCTATATTAATTGATGATAGCTGCACCGGTTTGGAAAGATACATAAAAAGTTGACTAATTAACGAGACATTGTGGTAATCTTCCTATTCATAGGCAATTATTTGACAAAATTGATGTAAGTGCCAATATTTATGAGTTATGACAGTACTTTTGTGTCCCCTCTATGAGTGCATCACTTTGATGGTTAATCTTGACAACTGTGTTTTAATTCTACAAGTGGTATAATCGTAACTGTTCAATTGTTCAATCATCAGATTATTTTCACAAAAAAATAATTCAAATTTGGCGATCATTTATGGATAGTACAAATCCAATTGTTATAACAATATACATTTTCATTTTGAGCTATCTATTTATTTGATATATATAAATGATTAAAAGATCACTAATTCAATTGTCTTCTAACAAAAACGATTTTTAAATGATGGTTAATACGTTAATCACAACTGAGGTTCACCTAGAAAATGAACACTACCCTTCAACTACCCGAAGAAACCTTATGCCTGCATTTATTTCTACGTAGGAAAAAAGGATACCAAAAAGTCGAAAGTGAAGAACAAGCAAGAATAATCCAATCAACAAGTGTTAATGTTAGTCATCTTATCCCAATTGCCACTTGCATACGACTAAAACATGTCACAAAATCCCTTTCTTGGTAGCTTTTAAAAAGCGACAGAAGTATAATGGAATTTAATTTTCTAAAATATTTGAAGTTTCTTTCTTATTTTGTCAACTTATAAGTATAATGAAATAAGTGACAAAAAAATGTATAAAGAAATAATATATTACTAATTTTTTTCTTTGAACTTTAAGTTTACATGTAAATAATGGAATTTCTGGCCACGTTAAGTTTTCATACAACTGCAAGGTACACTTGTAGCTTAAAAAGTAAGAACATTTATCCGCACTCAAACAAAGAAATTCTGCAAGAACATACCTTTTGGAAAGTAAAAAATTGTAGCCAATTGACCCCTTTTACCGTCAAATTTCCCCTGTGACCCCTTAGGCCACGTTTGATAAGATTATTTTCGTTTGGCTAGCCTTACCTTAGAATAATTCACGGAAGTTAGAGATCTTTTGCAGAAAGCTAAAACTTCGACGTTGTCCAAAATTTTTACTCATCCAAAGCAAGATTAAAAAGCCACTTAGACTTAGTACCACGGTCTAAGTGAGAGGCCTTAAGTTTTATTTTTTTAGGGTCCTTTGTATTCAATCCATGGGGATCCGCGCTATTTATACTTTTAGTGATTAGATACTTTTTGGGGTCCGTTGTATGACAAATTTTTGCTAATGACACTTGCTGCAAGAGAAAATCTAATCACTGAATAGTATGATAAATATTTTTGCTAGTGACAATTGGTGCACTAAATTTTCCAACACAATCCTTGTATATTCACAAACAGAGTTGAAGTACATTTGTTCTTCTGATCTGATAACCAAAACTTGTTAGCCTTACATCAGTCCCGGAGTAAAAGAAGTTGATGATTTCGAATAACGTTCAAGGAGTAACAAAACCCTGGCAGCCTTCCTCCTATGGTGACCATCCTCATGGATGTTCGTGCTAGTTAGACCAGCAAGACTTAATCTAGCTGCTGATCCATACACATCAACCATTTCCTTTGACATGAAAACCTTTTCGAGGAGACTCAACGCGTCTTCTTGTAGAGAATCTGTTCCCCAAGACAAGATCTCCAACATCGGCTTTATGGCATCAGCCTCATGCAAGACGCTGGCTCCTCTTTGAGGAGAAGCTTCGACAACCAATGTCGAAAGAGTTTGAATTGCTTCAATGGCAGTTTCATACACCTCTCCTGATAACAGCCTAACCAAGTCAGGCAAAGCTTTTCCTTCCAAAAGACAGAATGTGGAAGTCACACTGCAGATACCACCGTGCGCTGAGCATAGTGGAGCGTTCGATGGCTTGAAACAGGACCAGCAGCCCGAGGGTTTGGAGACAATGGTGAGCTTTGGAGTGCTTGTGGAAAGATTACCAATCAGAGCTGCAGCTCTTGCCCTTGCAGTCACTGAGCTGGACCTGAGAAAGTTTACGAGCAAAGGGTATGCGCCTCCTTCAACCAGTGTACGCTGTGATTCCAGGTTTGTGGGATCCGTAAACCTGAAAAGAGCACCTAGAGCATTTTCTTTTGCCTTCAGAGTCCCTGTTCTTAAAATGTTTATAAGCGCAGTATGTCCGTCCAGTTCGATTAACTTCATAGTTAGTGATCTTTCCGATTTTGGTAGATTCGCCAATAATCCAGCAGCAGCCATCTGTGCATCATCCTTGTCATCATTCTCAAGGAATCCCACTAAAGCCTCCAGCCTTCTTGGCCTGAGAAGGTATTCCACAACCCCCTCAGTCTCGTGCTGCGAGAAGAGGAAAAGCAAATTTATGGCAATCTCCCGAATCTCCGAGTCAGAGTCATCAAGGAGAGGAAGGACTAGAGACATGGCATTAGGAGTGAGAACAGCCTTTTTAACCAGCCCCGCATCAAACTTGCAGATTCCAAGAAGTGAGCGCAAGGCAGGCCTTCTGACATTGTAGGCCAAGTTATGATTTTGTTGTAATGCAGTCAAATTGGTGACAATTGGCCCTAACTCTAGTTGGCACCCGTTTTCATCGACAAAGAATTTGGCCCCATCAGTGTCAGATGTAAATTTTTCCAGGATTTCATAACATTTAACAACAATGATTGCTTGCACATGCGGAGTGAACGCTAGCTTTAGAACAAGACTTACCCCACCAGAAGCAGCAATCAGTTCTTTGTTGGCACTGCAACCTGATAATTCAGCCAGGGCGGATAAGGACAATAGTTTTGATTCAATATTTCCAGACACCATTTCGAGCAAAGGAGGTATAATCCCTTCCTCACCAAGGAGCTTCAAATTTGAGTCTACCAATTCCATGTTAACAAGTGTTCTCACCATTGATACCCTTGAAGTTTCCGGCCCTGAAAATTTTATGAGTAATCTATCGTTAAAATTAAAATAGGCAAATCAGGAAATATGTTTATCACATAGCATTTAATGCTACGAGCATTGGATGGCCTGAATTCACCGGACCATACTAAAGCAATAATCCCAAGCAATCCAGGTCATCCAATGCTCGTAGCATGGAAGAATTTTTCTTTATTACATCCCTCTTTTCATTTTTTGTTATGTGACTGAAGGAATAGAATGTATAAAAACAATATGTTATGTAGGTTCTAGGAAATGAATCGTCTTACCTTCAACTATGCGATCAACAAGTGGCTTATACCAGCCAGATTTTGCTGCACGAGAAATGTTTTCCTCATCTATGTCGAAAAGATTCAGCAAGATTTTCTCTGCAATCTCAGCTGACTCCCTCACATTACCCTTTAAAAGGGTGTAAACAAGGAAAAGAATTGTACTGCATTGTTCAGAGAGTTTCCTGCATACAGACACATTCCAACCAGTTCTGTCTTGCAACAATTCATATAGCAACTCAATTGCAGCCCTTGAGATGCTTGAGTCGCGCCCTAAGCAGGGAACGATGTGATCCCACCCCTGGGATTCAACCACTTTCTCCTAAAAGAATTGATTGAAAAAAGATTTAGAATATAGCAAAACATTTCATATATTTTCAGGCCGCAAAAGAGAACAAAACTCCGAAATAATAGATTGTATACTTCAAAAATCCGAACAGAGGGAGGATAAATTAAATGAATTAAAGGAAGAGCATTAGATCTCTACTATTCTTTCTTCTTTTCAGTTTTCACTTCTTTTAGTTGTTTTCCATATTTGAAAGGAGTATCAACGATGCTTACCTTGTTTCTTGCATGCCCTCCGACAATATCCTTTAAGGTGATCAAAATCCTCCTTTTCAAATCTCTGTCGTGAGAGTTTCCGAGTATAGAGATTATAATGTCGGTGAGCCCTTCAATGGTGAGCCAGTCCTTGTTAATAGAACTCTCTGTCATAAGATCTTGCATTTGGCTTAAGGCCCCTAATATTGACGTCTCAAAGCCCGATAACAACTTTGCCTTGGCAGTTCGAATCTTGAGACAATAATTTAGCTCTCTCCACTCTTCTATTGATTGTCTCAGTGGGATGTTACACCTCCAGGAAGTATCTTGAAGAACCTCATGAGTTTCGGGGTCAGTTCTCTCACCACTTTCAAACCAAGATATGATTGCAGCTCTCTCACATGTAGTACCGGTGCAAAGACTGACTGGTTCAGCCATCACAGTTTTTGTAATACAGCATATAAAAGGCTTAAGTGGTGGAATATATTCTTCGCTCGAGTCATATCTCTGTATGGCCTGCACGCGTTGCTTGTATTGTTTCTTGACTTCTTCATAATCCCTTGCAGCATCAGCTCGAGAAAGCAGCTCAATAACCTGATCTAAGAAGAAAACTTCAGCTCTTTCTTTCCTGTTGGCAGCTTCTTCTTTCTCCTTTCTGAAATCTGCAAGCTCTTTGCTTATCTCTGAGGGCTCTAAAGGCACCCCAACTGCCATCGCTATTTCTGCAAGCATATCGTTTGCAAAACCTTGGTCAAGTGTCTGATCATCAAGACCTTGTTTTAGCTTGTCGAAAACTTGGAGCTGAGACTGTGAGGCCTCAATTTCCACTCTCTGCATTTCATTCTGTAACCTATCCACCTGATCAGATATCCCCAATAAGACATCGGTGTTTGCAACGGACAGAGCAGCCAAAGACCTTCCAATATCCCTAGTAACGTCTTGTACCTCCTTGACAATGTGCCGGCACTTGACAAGCAGGTAGAAACGTGCTCGGTTTTTATACTTGTCAACCAGATTATTTGCCCTTTTAACATCTGCTTCGAGGGACTCCAAAGCAAGCCGGGCAGCTTGAGAATCATTCAATTCTTGACGCTGTAGTTCTTTCAAGACCGATCCAATGTCAAGCAAGTGCTTCGAAAGGGCCTTGAAACTCTCCTTGTCAAAAAGGTCTTTCGCGGCGTTAGCTGTTTTAATGACCTGGTTTGTTAGCACGGCCAAGATGGTACCAATAGGTATAAGCTCCAATGCCATGGTAATATTCTGTGCCAAAGGATGCTTTATTCCAACAGAAAGACGATCTCCTATAAGATGAAGGCTACAACTACTGAAGCATACTTCTCCTGACCACCGATCCAACTGACCCAGAAGATGAATTTGGTTTCAAACAACGGCTCCCAGCTTCTTTTATCTCTCTGATTGTGGCCGCTAAACATAGAAAATGGCAAAAGTGCTCCAGTTGTGCTCCAAAAGTGCAGTGCATCATTATATTTACACTTGTGCTCCAGTTGGAAAATGGCAATATTGCTGCAGGGAACAAGACTTTAGACAAGTCAAGCCTTCTGTCTCTTGCTCTTGTATTTTTTCCGGGAAATTTGTATTTACTGGTAAACCACGCATCATGGAAAATTCCACCTACTGAGGACGGTTGCACAAAAAGTCGTTGATTTTATGACATTAATTATTACTGATGTGATAAAAAGGTGTGACAAAAATGCAAATTTACGTATTTATAAAGTCAAGTTTATATCTCGGTTAGTTAAGAGAATTCGCTTGTATACTCAAAATACTAAATTCGAGTCCCTTCTCCTCTAATCGCTTGCATGGAATAAAAATAATAAAATAAAATAACATTTCGTCTATCAGTGGACCAAAGACATTTTCTGCGATGGCCAGCGGTCCGGCGGAATTTCGATTCATGAGTTGGCTGTGGCCAAGAATCCAAAAGCCCAAATCCAACCAGGATGATGAGGATATCTCGGGATATTTTCTTAGGAATTTTTGTTACAGCATCTGCAACAGCCTTCTTGGTGGCCGCCCGGCAAATAGACGTCCCGAGGAATCAGCTTCTCAACTAGACAACTCTTGGATGACCCAAGGATCGGCTCCCAATGGCTGGTAATTTACATCAAATCCCAAATTACAGGTTGGAGAAAGGTTTTCTCAGGGATTCATACAACTCTGAACAAAAGGCATTTCGAATGAAAAATGGAACAACAATGGCTCGAGTTTGCAAGTCCACAAAAACAACTAATCTCAATCGACCATTAAAGCATGGAATCAACAGTAAACACGAGAACTTCAACCATCCGAAACTACATTCAAGCTTAACCTAATCAAAGTTAGCAGTACACGGTGATACTTCGAAGATACGATAGCAAGCAAACGATGGCAAGAAGTAGCGGTTCCATTCATGCTCTTGTTGTGGAATCATCACATTCATATTTTACAAACAGCGGAGACCACAGCCATCACTAAAACTAGAGGCCATACTTGCATTCCAAGAGCTAATCCACTTACTAACCACTCAGCATTGCCATTATTTAAACCGAAATCCAAACAACAACATAGCATTTTCTGTACAGCAGCAAAGCACTTACAAGTTACAACCAACCCACAAAGCACCTAAAGCCTCAACGGGCAGCCTTCTTCCGAGCTAGCTCTCGTGCCATCTCCCTCATTTCCTCCGGTGATGGAGGTCTCGGTGCCTCCGGTGGATACACTACATACGAATGCTGAAGACCAAAACACAACAGCTTAAGTCATAATTAAATCCATTTATGATTACCTCTCAACTATGCTTAATCCCACTGAAACATACTTATATTATAAACCCACATCAGATTTCAGCAAACTTCTCACTAATCATCATGCAATGCCAGATTTCTTATCACCTCAACTTTGAATCCTTCAATTTAATCACACTAAAACACTATAACCAATAAACCCAATTCAGATTTCAATCAAATCTTGCCGGTATCTAATTTCTTTCTTTCATTTTTTTTCAATTTATATATTGAAGAAAAACTAATACAATTTCAATGAGAGAGAGATTACATTGCCCATGAATCTCCGGAGATTCTTAGAGTTGTTGGCGAAGGTGTACATAAGAACGACGGGGATGGCGACGTACAGCCCAAATTTTCCGATCTCCAGAATTCCCTTTGATGTTCCCACATTCGACATGTTTCCCTCTTCAATCAGATGAATCGAACTTCACCTCTTTCACTCGCTCAAGTCTGAATCTTCTGCTCACAAACCCTATAAAAATGATCGACCTTCTCAACTCAGAGAGAGAGATTTAATCACCTCATCGAATTGGATACGTGGACTGTTTCTGGGTGCTTGAGTGTCCGTGACATTGGGCCGGGCTATTTAATCTCCTCATTTTTATGGGCTTTGCTTACCGAATTAAAATAATAATGGGTAACTTATTTCATTCATTTCCAGCCCATTACCTCTAACCAAACGAGGGCCCATACGCCAGTCTCATAACCTGGATCCCAATAATCTCTCCCACAAAATTTCCCTCATGTTATAAATAGGCAAAAGTTAAAGAGATAACCTTTGTTAGGAACAGGAGCGAAGCGGGTGTAAAATATTATACTCTAACTTTAGTAGCTACAACACAAAAGGATAGCAAATAAAGAGAGGCAGGGATACTGATATTATTTCTTTGATTCCTTCTTTCGCAATGTGCATTTTAATAACACACAGAGTGCTCTATTTACAGAGCAACTCCCATGACAACCATCCAAACAAAAATGATTACATTTTGAAAGTATCACACAACCACTATTCCCATGTCTCCATTACTTTGTGTGGGCATTCATTATTCATCCACTAATTTTATAACACTTCCCCTTGAATGCCCACATATCAACATCAGTTGCCTCGTTAAAACCTTGCTTGGAAAAAACCATAACAAAGGAAAAGGAGTACAACTTTACCTGGATTGTTGATATAGTGTTAAGTATGCTTATGTTGCCTCGTTAAAACCTTGATTGGAAAAACCCAATGGGAAAAATCCTAGTCGAAGGAAAAAGAGTACAACATGCATGTATCATGGATGCACCCCCTGATATGTATCTCCCCCTGATTCTGCATTCTTCAAATTTAGCTGATTGGTAAGCTGACGTAATCTGATACTCTGCACTAGCTTCTTAAATGTGCACTTTGGTAGAGATTAAGTGAACAGGTCTGCCAGATTTTCATTAGAATGGATTTGTCTGACTTCAATAACTTTAGCCTTTTGAAGCTCATGTGCATTGAAAAACTTTGGAGATATGTGTTTAGTCTTATCACCCTTGATGAATCTTTCCTTCATTTGGGCAACACAGGCTGCATTATCTTCATGGATGACAGTTGGAGTGTTTATCTTTGAAGTTAAACCACATGAATTTCGGATATAATGGATCATTGATCTTAACTAAGAACATTCACGACTTGCTTCATTTAAAGCAAGTATTTCTGAGTGATTTAAAGATGTAGCAACTAATGTTTGCTTTGTTGAGCGTCATGAGATTGTTGTATCTCCTTAGTGAACACATATCCAGTTTATGAGCGAGTTTTATGCAGATCAGAGAGAAAATCAGCATCTACATATCCAACAAGGATCTGGTCATTTGTGGATTTCTCTAATTAGAAGAGACCTATATATGTTGTCCCATGAAGGTATCGCCAAACATCTATGACTCCTTTCCAATGACGAATTGTTAGAGCAGAGTTATACCTTGCTAACAAGTTAATTGAAAAAGCTATATCTGGTCTAGTACATTGTGCTAAATACAATAAAGCACCTATTGCACTCAGATATGGTACTTCTAGACCAATGACCCTTTCATCATCTTCTTTTGGACGGAAAAGATCTTTCTTAATGTCCAAAGAACGAACGACCATTGGCGTGCTGAGTGGATAAGCCTTGTCCATGCCAAATTGCTTCAGGATTTTTTCAATGTAAACTAATTAGTGGACCAAAATTTCATTAGCACAATGCTCGATCTGCAGGCCGAGACAATATTTTGCTTGTCCAAGGTCTTTTATTTCAAATTCTCTTTTTAGATATTCAACAGTTTTATTGAGCTCTTCAGGGATTCCAACTAGGTTCATATCATCGACATATATTGCCGCTATAACAAATCCAGAATTGGATTTCTTAATGAACATACAAGGACAAATGACATTGTTGGTATATCTTTCTTTGATCAAATACTCACTGAGATGATTATACCACATTCGTCCAGATTATTTCAGCCTATACAATGATCGCTTTAATTTGATTGAGAGCATACCTCGTGGTTTGTTAGTTGTTTCAGGCAACTTAAGTCCTTCTGGGACATTCATGTATATGTGAGTATCTAATTCTCCATATAGATACGTAGTGAAGACATCCATAAGTCGCATGTCAAATTTTTCTGAAACCATTAAACTTATTAAGTAAGTATTTGCGTATATTACAAGAGAGTATGTCCCCTCATAATCAATTCCAGGTCTTTGTGAAAAGTATTGTGCAACGAGTCGTGTTTTATATCTTGTAATCTAGTTTTTTCTCATTGGCGATGCAAAACCCTACAAGAAACCTCAAGTACTGTCGGATTTTTGGTAAAAATCCAACATCAAATCATGCAATGTCGAATAGGGGAACCGACACCGTTGCAAGCGTCACGAAAACCGTATTGACGTCGGTTAGTCCCCTTAATCCACCACCAAGAAGCAAAGTAATATAAAATAAAAAAAGGAACAACAACATCGCTTAAAAGTGACATCAACCCTTGCGTCGGTTAGAAGTGACATTAAATTCTGATATTATGGTGGTTCTAATCGATATCAAGTTACAACTAAACAATTAAAATAATAACCTATTGTCGGACCTAACCGACACCGCAAACCATTAATATAAAAAATTAAATAAAAGTTTGTCTCAGTTCCTCCGTCAACGACTCCACTACTATTTCTGGCCGCTACTAAGTTCCTCATCCTCCATTTCGTGCTACCCACTGATCAACATGTTTTTTGTCTTGATTCCGGAACAACACTGAGTGAGATCATCGTTGCTTGATGGAACCAAAAAGATCCTCATACGAATGCTTAGGGGCAACAAGCCACGAAACTATCTCCACAACCTTGTAAGACACTTCAGGATTCAGTAAAGGTCTCTAGAGATGCTGCCTTCCGAGAGAGTGTCCTATCAAGAGGGATCGTAGACAACATTAGGTTAAATTAGCTCGGGTTTTCATACTTAACAAGATTAAATGGGGAGAGTTCTCAAGGTGTGACGAGGTGTTACCTCTGGCTCCATTACAAGATTTCCGGTTGGAAGGTCGTTTCTCAACCCATCGGGCCTTATAATCGTGTAGTTTATACCAGACTTCCTAATACCCATTTGTAACCCATGAGATTTGGATCAGGCAGAGTTTGGATTGCCGGTCCAAAAACACTTCGCCTTTCCAAGGAATTTAATTCTGTCTGGATTCCATTTTTCCACTTAGGCCAATCTTGTCTCTATTTGCATTTATCAACAAAGTGGGGCTCAATATCATCACTTAATATGATTCCAGTGGCTACTGCGAATGCAAACATGTCATCAATGATTATTTCATTTTGATCCCACAATTCATTAGTACATGCATAATTTATGGAGATTCCTTTGCTTTCATGTACCTCTGTCTTTTTATGGATATGTGTCTCATCAATGACATTTTCTTTTTCTTAAAGTACAAAATCATGAATTGTGGATTTGTCATTCATTCTCTCTTCCTAAATGATTTCATTTGAATTGTGGAGAAAATTATTACTCATGTGGTTATTGAAACTAGGGATTTCAATCCTATTCTTCGGCATATTGGTTAGATATCAATACCATCTAATGATCATCGAAGCTAGTGTGGCCAATGCGTCAGTGAAATAATTTTCATCCTCCACAAATAACTGAAGGTAATATGTCTGAACTTTAGGCAGATATCTTCGATGGTATGGAAGTCTTTAAAGATATCTAATAAGCAACTGAATTAGCCTACAAGCAGCCAAAATAAAGGAAAGACTGCTAACATCCTCTAGCTGGGAACTTATGTGAAAGAGGAGAGCAAACAAGAAAATTCAAGTTAGGTGATCATAATAAAGTACGTTAAGAAATGTAAGTGATCACTAGGTAGCTCTTTCGCTCTATATGGATCGCGGGCATGGCACAATTTTTCTTGGAAGAGGGTTGGTTTGCCCAGGTGACTGATACTACCATAATGTACTCCATACCTTTAGCTTCGGCAACCGAAGTTAAGCATATATACAACGATCTTCATGGCCGCTAAGAATGTCCATTAAAAGAAGCGGGCCGATGGGGCCGTTTTTCAAGCACAAATAGGACAATAGTGAAGCGGGTGCACAAAGAATGAATGAATGGCTACCTGAACTGAACTCGTCAGTGGAAGAACTTGCTTCAATGCAACATTCGAGCGAAAAAGGGGTACCTTTTGAGAAATAGGTCCCAAGAATTCATTATTCGTTGCGGTTACAGCCATTGTTGATTCATTAAATTGATCTCCTACCTCACTTTTGAGGAAGGTTGTAGTGCAAACTAGCTCTTTTTGGCGTTTTGGAGACCAAAATGTGCTCGTAATGACCGATCCTCCATCTTCCATAATCGAATGCAAGAGAATTATGAATCCACTTGTATAATATTGTTGATCCCATAAAGTATTGAGCAACGGTGTAGTATCATATTCCAAAAGATATTGAGTTTTTTTCCTTCTTATGAAGGAAGGTCTTTTTCAAAGATTCTATATCAATTTATATATGAAACCGAGATAGTTATCTTTCAGAAAATTAGAATGATAGTGAAAATGCTTATGCTTTTGTTTTCTGAATGTGGGAGAGTCCAACTACATTGCATTGCCAGAATCTGATTATGCTTATGCTTATGCTTTAGTTTTTCAAAGATAAAACTGATTATTAAGAAAATTTGAGTCGCATCGACACGAGAGTCCAACTACATTGCATTGCCAGAATCTGTGTTGTATATTTGAAAGAGGTTAACTCCCATGCTTCTCTCATGTTACAATCCTCTTCCCACTAATTGAATAAAGGAATTCTCAAACATTTGGCAATTATATCAATGGTGACTTATTATTTCGATGAATCATTTTTTGGACAAAAGAAGATTATGTAAATAATACCTACAGCTTCTCCCAATTCAACCAGGATGCCATGAGTGGGGCTTCTGCCATAACATAATCGGTAGATCCAAGATATACTCTTACAAGTAAAGGGGGTTCAGATAGATATTGGTTGTGTTTGAAAGGTTATGAATTGGGTGACAAGTCCATTCCCAATATCTTGATTTCGAACTCCGACCCGATGAAAAAAGTGGGATCACTTCTTATGGACTCATTGAGAATTATTCTGATCTAGTTCATGACCTATTAGAAGCAGAATGCGCTATATGGGATCATCACAGACATAAAAAGATTGTTGTTAGTTTGATAATTATCGAGTGACATAGGTGCTTGCAATGGGCTTTCATCTCAGGCTTAAGTAGTTTAGTCAGGATCAGTCAATTTTATATTTTATATTTTACCTTATTCTTAGAATGTTTTGATATTTATTATGATGAAATTTTGATACTTTGATTTATATTTCTAATGTAAGACTTGTGACTTCCTCTTGAGCAAAAAGTGATCAAGTTTTGGAGTGATTCCAATTGAAGGATGTTTGTGAGTCTGTCAAAGTGATGTTTATGGCGCATTTGGATTATTTGGCGTCCAAGTTGGTGTTTTATGGCAATGGGCCCTTTTGCAATTATGTTAAGGATGTCTCAACCCTTAAATCAAGTTGTCTTGGGCTTGATTTGGAGGTGTTTTAAGCCCTGCACGTGGATGACCTTTAAACTGGGCAGTTTCTCCATGTTTGAGTAGGAGATTGTTTTCTAGTTTCTCTTAATTTATTTTGTTTCCTAGCTTGTAGTAGATATTTTATAGGAAGAATTTCAATTGTAGTTGTATAAATAAAGAGATGGTCTAGACCATCTCTAATGAAGAGCACTAAAGGTCCTAAAACAAAAAAAAAATGGCCTGTTTGGCTCAAAAATCCATTTGCAATAAAGGGATGGGCAATAAATTTGTGGAGCTCACAAGGCCGAATAATAATCAAATGGCCATCGGGCTGGCTAACTCTACTACTCTAGCCACCCTTCCAACCCGTTTCATGGGCCCAACATATCAATGTGCGGATGAAGGTGTTAGAACATTTGCATAGTTTTCTTCAAGAGGTCAACTGCATGTTGCCATATGCATGCCTTGCTCCAAATCAATTAAACAATTAGAACAAGTGGGTCATTTTATCGGGAACTTTAACGAAAAGCTCCCAGTACTATTCACTTTAACGAAAAACCATATTTTTACACTAAAAAATCAATCCTAGTACTATTCACTTTACGATTTATTTTGTCATTTTTGTTAAAACTCAAAGTTTTCAAGCCATTTTCATTAGTTTTCCTCATTTTATTTGGATGCTTCTCTTAATAAAATACAAATACGTCACAATACCAAATAAACATATAACAACACAATTTCAATTATAGGATTATTGCGCGGAGTTAATGAAACTTAAACAACATTAAATGCAAAATTCGAAAAAAATTTACAAGCTTAAATGCTATTCAAAAAATTATTAAGATTACATAAAGATAATAGATATGGATAGTTGCTCATTTAGTGACATGTGTTACTCAAAAATCTCATCCGAAAAATTATTGAGATTAATTAACCAATAAAGATAAGGAATAAACTTAAAAATAATAAATTATTGAGGGAGCTATGTTTAGTGTCTTCAGTTGGAGATGATATATGAATATGACCTGACACTGTTTATTTAAAAATAATTTCTTACAAGAAATAATTTTGAACGGGACTATATTTAGCATCTTCGGCATGAGATGGCCTTACTGCCAACTAAATGAGGACTTATGGTAGTCGACCAAAAACCCAGAAAATCATTATTATTTTTTCACATATTTTGTTTTTCTTACAAATGTTATCGATATCTTACTAAAGCTTAACTGAGATTAAATGCACATATGGTTGACTACAGATTTGGTGGAAGATGGGAGGTGATGCTGAGAGAGATGGGAAAAACCGAGGGCATGGGGAGAAGGACGTGTGGGATGTTTTTCCAACTCCAAAACGCTATTAATTTTTTTGGACTAAAGTAAATAATTGTCTTTAAATTGCAGTAATTGTTAACTATAGAATCAAATTGGAATTTCACCCAAATTATATTTATTCTTGAGTGATGGACACTAAGAAAAGAAATATCGTTAGACAAATAACTAGTTAATCCACCACACATCACCTTAGGTCTACCCGAATATTTGTGTAGCAAGTGTCTTGTTGTACCTCGCAATTATTAATTTGATAGAAAATATTTAAAGTGATAGAAATTGTTAATTACAAAGAAGCTGTTGAGTGCCTCATCCAAAGATGCTGCGTGCATGCATCGTCAACAACGTGTTTTAGACATGGATGGGGTTTTGTATTAAACTTGACAGAGATTTTGCTTAAATCAGATGCTGCATGCATCGCTAATAACGTGTTTTAGACTTGGATTGGGTTTTGTATTAAACTTGATAGAGATTTGGCTTAAATCAGATGCTGCATGCGTCGTTAATAACGTCTTTTAGACATGGATCAGGTTTTGTATTGAACTTCATAGAGATTTTGCAAATCTAATGCTCTCTTTGCTGTGGACTAACAAGGAAAGGCACACTGTCATTGTTACAAGTTGATTGGCTAGGGTTTAAACCAGATTATTTAACTTCCAACTTGAGTTTAATAATACTTTCTTAATTAAAAGATATTTTAACCATGAAAGCATCACCTCCCTTCTTGCTATATCAGTAATACTTCCTATAACCAAATTCTTCTCAATTCACCTGCGTAATGTATATGGAGTGGAACCAAAAGTTAAACAACGATGAAAGGCTATTTTTAGTATTCACATTTTTTTTAAGAACAAAGCTTAGCTGTTGAACAATTAGCAAGAGCTTCTGCTAAAATGCTAATGTAGCTGCTCCTTTAGTTTGCCAATTGTCTTTCTTTTTCTTTTTTTTTTTTTTTTTTTTGTGTTAAAAAAATTATTTAGTTTGAAGTACAGAAACATGACTCACTAAGCACCAACAACCCATTAAATAATTGCCAAAAGCTAAAATTAAAACTGGTGTATACCTAATAATCCAACAGAATCCTCTCCAGATCATTTTGATGAGGATTCTGGAAATTTGTAAATCGTATCCGTTCATCGAACATCGTACGGTCAGTTTTTGTCAAGTATTATTTGTGTTTAATTTTAAATAAAAATATTTAAAATAATTTTTGACTGTACGATGTACGATGAACGGATAGGATTGACGATTCCTTGGAATCCTCACAAAAAGATTCCGACGAAGATCTGGATTCCCGGATAATAATGATTTAGGAAGATTAAAAGCATCAACGACTCTAGTAAGAGAATTAACTTTTTGTCTATAGAGAGTAATTGAATAGAAGAAAATTGAACGGAGTCGGCGTTTGTGAAAAAGGAGAAAAGAACTGGACATTTGTTAAAACCAAGGAGTAGTCGCATGGGAGGAATCAAAAGTTAAACAATGTTCTAACCGATATTTACATCCTTCGAGCTAATATAAATTTTACATCTCCAGATATTCAAATCATATGTGAAAAAGTCTTTACAAATTCAAATATACAATTTTAAAATTGGAGATGCTCCAACTAACGTAACCAATATATATGAGCAGTGAGATTCAAACTATTGTAATAAAATATTCTAAACTATTTTAATGCAAAAAAACAAGCATACTGTCGTGCAAACTGACGTGACTACATTGGCAATTAAACTTCTTATATAACTAGAAAAATTGAGGGAGTACCATAGTTGATATCAAGCACAAAGCATTTAGTTATAGTCACATTGCCATTAGCGACAATTTAGTTTTTTAATTTTTGAAGTCAACTTTCGTACAGGAAAATATCTGAGCTAAATCTTTTGATTATGGACAAAACTGGTGTTGGCTTAGGTTTTAATTTAATAAGATTCAATGATATAATGCTAAGACAATGATGTCGACATGGGTCTAATTAAACGAAATTAGTGGTAGGAATGGCCCATAATTTGAAGTGTCCTAAATGGCACTTTCAAAGTTACTAACATGGGGACAATACTTGTGTTTAATTAACTAAGAATAAAATAATCACTGATTACTGATTATTTTGTTTTAAGAGCGCGTTAAAGTATTCCACATCAATTATGCATCTGAAAAAAAAAAAAAAAAAAGTTTAAATATTCAAACTGTCACATCCCGGCCCGGGCGGGACCATTTTCCGGGCCCGCTCCACCACCGTAGCACGATATTGTCCGCTTTGGGCTTACCATTCCCTCACGGTTTTGTTTTTGGGAACTCACGAGCAACTTCCCAGTGGGTCACCCATCATGGGATTGCTCTAGCCCCCTTCTCGCTTAACTTCGGAGTTCCTACGGAACCCGAAGTCAGTGAGCTCCCAAAATGCCTCGTGCTAGGTAGGGATGGGAATATACATTTAAGGATCACTCCCCTGAACGATGTGAGATGTCACACAAACTCTACTCTAATTAATACTAAAGTTTTTTATAATTAAATCTCAAATTTATAAATAATATCACCTTTATTAGAAGTGAATATTTGGCCCGCTCCTTTTTGATAGTCTCAGAGTGGGCATTGGGGGACTCCGCTCAGTTTCAGTTCCAAACTTCCAAATCAGTGGCCTACCTATAGACTCGGTTTGAGATTTTTTTCAAACCATTTCCGCCTAAGACAAGACAGACCAACCCACCCAATTCCTTTTCAGTCGGGTGGGGTTGGGTGAAGGGAGATAAGACTTACAAGAGACGAAGCCCCACCATCTGGTATTATATTTTTTTTAATAAAAAATTGTTTTAATTTACAGTTAAGTAATAAAAAAATATTTGATAAAAGAAAAATACTCTGCTTACTTTGAAGGCAGTGATTTCTAGACAGAAGTTCTTAAAAGCAGCATGTTGCTTGTCTTTAAAAGTTATTTTAATAAAAAACGGAGTTGAGCTTTTAATGAATATTTCAAATAAAACTGTTATTAACACTTCAAAATCTCATTTCACACTCCTCAGAAATGTATTTTTTCTTTCTAATTATAGAAAGTTTAAGGTGCAAAATGAGATTTTTAGAGTATCAATAACAATTCTCATTTCAAATTATGTAATACCGTTATTCGTTTTCTAAAAATTCTATTGTTTAACCTTTACGCTTATTTATCCTTGTAGAACAAAGTCACCGCCACTAGCTACCACTACAAGCGCTAACCTTACACCACCATTGCTAATTGCAACCAAATAAAATATATTGATGATTCAACAATGACATAATTACGCATATATAATGACGACATAATAATCACTGATCATTTATTGCTTTATAAAATAAGTCCATTTTGTAAGAAACATCCGGGTACATTTGTATATTTGTTCCTCGTAATACGAGAACAAATACAAAGAGTATCATATGAATACATTCTCCAATGATTAAATCATAGATCCGGAGATAAGTTGCACAAACATACATAAAAATAAAATCTCTAATTGACTACCACAAGTATAAACAACGCCATTATTAGCACAAACACCATTTACATAGTGTTGGACATGTCAAATATATCAAAATGATATTCATCTCTCACTTATGTAGACTAAATATTAGTATATACAGTGTTGTCCAAAAAATATATTAAGTTATTATCGAAAAAATATATATAATTTTTTTTAATAAATGATATTATATAAACTAAGTGGGTAGGCTTAGCTTCACAATAAGGAGCAATAATATGATTCAAAATCGCATTGGCGAGAATCGAACCTAAGACCTCTCAATTACAAGTGAAGAGGAATATGCTAGAGAGATTAAATTTGTAGACTAAATTTACAAACTAAATAATGTGTCACCAATAGGAATGAACACGTTTACCAACACTTAGGTAATAATTCAATCATCAACTTCCATGACGTTTAGTTTACAAAATTTTATTTACAATTTTAGTTTCTCTAACATTACTCTTGTTGAATATATTATATAGAAAATGACATAGCCAAAGGCTCACACGCCGTTAGTTGGGTGGGTGGGTGGGTGGGTGTGGGGTGGGGATAAGGGGTTTGTAATATTTTAGAAAGTTGTATAGAACTCTATTATTCTTTGCAGAGAATTTGCGTGGGTATCATTCCAAATATGCCATGAGATAATTAATGGCATTTTTATTGACTTAAAACAAATGACAAAGAATAGTATATGCGGATCTTTAAACTATAATATCAAAATTAATTCTTAATATAACTTCCTTAAAAAAATTACAGAACCAAATACAAGTTCGATCATATTTATGACCTACATTAGCTAAGGCATTTGTTATCATATTAGCCTCTGTATAAGTGTGCTGGAATTGGATATCTGGAATCTTTCTCGAAAGATGTAATGACAATTTGTTTAATTGTGATGAGTATTATTATTTTTATATAACAATGTGTTAATATTGATAATGAGATTTAAATTAAGTCACATAATGCGTTAGTCCAATTAGGTATCGAACAAGTTACACAAGTGAGTCTAACATGAAACCTCCTTTTTTTTTTTTTTTTTTTTTTTTAAGTACATCGATACTTTTACACTAAAAAAATTGGGAGTTTGCTAAATCACACAATAAGCAACCTAATTCACTAACATGAATAATATGGTTTTGTAACGCTGAAACAAATTGATTATTAAATCGATTGTAAATTATTATGTCAATCTTTTAGTAGTGTTGAATAAATGAATATTATCACATTATATTGTCAATAAAAATATGCAAATCATAACCGCTCGATTAAAACGTGAAAACAATATGCAAAACAGAGTTGAATCATATTTTACTTAATCAATTGTATGCATTAGGGCTGGGCACGGGCCGGACCGGGCCCAAATTTGGAAGAACCGGACCTACCCGTTTTAAAATGTAACAGGCCGGGCCGGGCCGGGTGTAGGGATTTTAAGTTTGGAAACCGGACCTAACCCAGCCCGTATCAAACGGGCCGGTTCAGGACGGGTCCACGGGTCCAATAACTTTTTTTTTTTTTTTTTTTTTTTAATCTGGTTATGGGCATACTAAGATTGAAGCAAAATGAGGTGTGGTTCCAGTGCCGATCGAAAAGGAAGAAGCTTGTAGAACCAAATAGCAGAATGAGGTTATGTGCTAAAGTAGAATTGCTTATACGGTTCACAAAAACTGAAATAGAACGAGCAAATATTCACCCTTTCATCCAGAATTTCCAATCCATAAAATGACTCCCCATTATGATCACGATGCCTGCAACAAAAAAAATATAAGACATCGCATGGACAAGTTAAATGTAAAAAAAGCCAATGAAACATAATAACAACAATAATGCCAAATATTCGACAAATCTTACTGCTAAACGTGATCTGGAGCTTCAACTTCAATGTCTATCTAACATACAAAGAGACAAGCAACTAATGGGGGAAGCACGTTCACTGTTTTCAAAACACACACAGCTAAGCTCAACACACAACACATAAATGCACACCACACAGAAATGCACATTGCACAACACAGAAGAAGCAAAAACTGCAGTTCTGCACAGATTCAAAAACTGCACAGATTCAAAACTGCACATGTATATATCCAACAACAGAACATATATATGTGCAGATTCAAAACTGCACATATATATATGTATTAAAAAACTGCACAGATTCAAAACTACATATATATATATATATGTATGTATTCAAAAACTGCACAGATTCATTCATCTGAAGATCTCTACCATATTCCAAGTTTCCAACTATATGGACAAACAATGAACTGTAGTTTTATTGCATACATACCTAATCCAACTAGATTGTTTGTCTGATCACAGAACTCAAACCAATCAAAACTCAAACCAATATATTATATATATCAAATATTTTTCAATAATCAGCTAGATAATCAAACTCAAATCAGAAAAACTAAAAATATAGAGAATACTGAGACGAAAAAAGAAATAGGAGAAAAAATATCACCTTTCTTGGCCAGCAGTGTCCCAAATCTGAGCCTTGATGAGCTTGGAATCAACGGTCAAAGTCTTAGTGGCGAACTCGACGGCGACGCCAATGGTAGACTTGGACTCCGAATTAAACTCGTTCCTGGTGAACCTGGAAAGCAGGTTCGACTTTCCCACCCCAGAAAGTCTTGGTGGCCAACTCGACGCCGATGGTAGACACTACTAGACAATAGCCGTTGAGGGAGTCGAGGCTCGAGGGAGTGACGGTAGAGAGGTGGGGCGTGGGAGTGAGAGAATGAGTAGCAGGGTGCGTGTGCTTGTTTGTGTGTGTGGCTTGCTTGTGGCTGGTCGGAGTCGTGTCGGAGAAGGTGGACGGAGGAGCGGCGTCGCAAATTTGAGAGAGGGTTGGAGTGTTGGAGAGATCGAGACTGAACACTGAAGTCTGAAACTGATTTGGAAACCTAGGTTACAAATTAACGGTTCAGATTGAATGATAGGTTATCATTCAATCTCAACCGTTGATTATAATATGAAACGGGCCGGTCCGAGGCCCCGTTTTTCTAAGGTTTAGGAACCGGCCCACCCTGTAAATAACCATGCCCCGGCCCGCCCCGGCCCCCCCCGCCCCGTTTGTTCCCAAAAAAAAAAGGACCCGGCCCGTACCCGCCCCGAACCTACACTACCCGTCCCTATCCGCGGTTCCTCTACCCATTTGCTCACCCCTAGTATGCATATGATCTGACACCAATTTCCAGGGAGCTACGTCGACGTTTCAGTTGCGGAAGCAGCCGCAGACTCCTAGGTAAACCCAACGTGCCCAAACTCATCGCCTTCCAGGCTACTTCTTTATCATTGAAATTACGTAAAAGCCCTTTTCCGTTAGAAAAAAGAATTTGACCACGCAATTAATTAAGTTGAATATTAAGCTGAGCAGGCACCACCAGACCCGTGAAACTTTCCGACAAAACGACAAAAGGAAAGGTCTTATGCCACCTAATTTGACTGTCCCTGGAGCTCAGAGGCCAAGACGCACTTGCACAAATATGGACCGTTGACATATGAATGATCTATGATTATGATCCAAGTAAATTGTTGAAGGTGGTGCCTTTCATTTTCAGTCCGTGATACATAAAAAAGCATGTGAAAATGCTAATAAATCATCTTTTTAAATCATATATTGTAGCAATAAACTAAGATTTCATAATTTAAAGAATTTAAAAAAAAATTACCATTCAGTACTATATTCTAGTGATATTCCTTTTCACTTATAAGTGAGAGATCTTATGTTCGAATCTCGTAAATGGTGAATTCGATATCAAATTAAGTTGCTCATTGTGTGGCTTAGTCGAACTCCACCTCTCTTTAGTGTTAAATATATCGATATCAAATTAAGTTGCCCATTGTGTGGCTTAGCCGAACTCCACCTCTCTTTAGTGTTAAATATATCGTTGTACTAAAAAACTTTTAAAAAATTTAGAATTCATGAATGCTTCAATATTATTTTTCTCACTAACATAATTATATATAATTGTATAACTCTAATCCCAAAAAAAAAAAAAAAAAAAAAAAGAACCTTAAGAAAAGGAATCTCGATCAATACACGAAATTCACACATTTTAACAAAATAATAGTCTCACTAGCATTACCCTAAATATAGATATTTAAATAGAAAAAAGCCAATTACTTTGATTTCAATGGAGAAGGATAAATTATAAATTTAGGCCATCTCCAACCGAAGGGTCTAGATGGCCGAAAATAGCCCGAAAACCGTATCCAACATAGGGCTAGGTCAAAGGGCTATGAAATCTGAGAGGGCCCCATAGAATCGAAGAGGGCTAGAGGGCTGGCTGTATGCAGCCAGCCAACCAACCCAGGGCTGACCAAAATTCAAATCAATCATGTTGGTTAAAACCAACAGGAATACATTCATATTATTTAGTATAAATGTATTACTGTGATTGATTTGAAATTTTTTTTTACAGTTTTATTATTATTTTTTATTTATGAAAATTTTCCTATAACTTCTATTTTTCATTTTTTTTAAATTCTATTTTTCTTATAACTTTTATTTTACAAAATTTGTAGTTTTTAACAACATTTAACAAATTATTAAAAATATTTCTAGTTTTTCATATTTGTTAAAAAAAAACATTTAACAACATAAAACTTAAACAACATTTAAGTTGGAGTTTTTAAATAATAAATTATGTTTGGCTCTATGGCCCTCGGTTGGAGACGGTTTTTTGTGATAGGCCTAAAACGAGCCATCTGGCCCTTTGACCCTCGGTTGGAGATGGAAGCAAATATAACCCTATACTGTTCATTAAAATATTAATATCTTGAAGAATCTTGGAGGGCCAGAACTAAAACGTGCCCTCTGGCCAGCCATCGGTTGGAGATGGCCTTAGGGCTTTAAGCTTGGATTCATGAGTCGGCACTAATAATAATTCTTGGCATTGTACGCTTAACTATTAGTGGAAGTGCTTTTAGCCGTTTACATCGACGTATATTTGTTCTCACATCACGCTTTGCATCATGCTTGTGGCCCCCCAAGTCACGATCGGTTACTTTCTTTTGAATCCTACATGCTCAATTTGCCCGTTTTGATTTTTTTTTTTTTAACCGGTAGCGCCATCCGCTATCGTACATTAGAGCATGGAGGCTTCATATTAGTGTTTCATATATCGATTTCTATTATTAGAGTAAACTATTCCTCGGTTGTGAAACATAAAATATTCAAATTAATGAGAATACGTTATGTGTACAACATATGCTATTTATCAAATAAGATAACTTTGTTTTTGATGAAATACGCAGACTATTGGTCCACATTCTACGAAGGCACTAGAAGTCCACAATCAACTACTCCTCGGACCGTATCATTGCAAATCGTACAAGTCGCTACGCGACTTCCACAGATTATCTTGATATGTAAATACCTTGCCTATCAGTATCTTAGCATGACAAAATTCTCCGGAGCATATTCCAGGAATCTCAAATGAATATTCTTTTATAAGTGTGCAAACTATGCAAAGTTTTAAAAAGCGTTAAGTGCTAGTGAAGAGGTGGGCAATGGCCTTTTCTTATTTTTTTTAAACGTCTATGGATTAATTGTGGCGGTAGCCAGCTGCTTAGCATCTAACGGGTCATAGGTAGCGCTAGGCAGAGACTTTTATAACACTGAGACTAAGTAACACTCTGCTAATATGTTCAATGAACCTAGACAATAGGGTAATTTCTACATTCTCTAAATAGTCAAGGCCAACCGCTTTATTCTAGTAATCAATAACTTTTACCATACTCTTATTACTTTCTACAGTCTTTTTACTTTGGGCATCGAAGACCCTTTGGCTAAAAACACACTAATACTGGTGTTAGTCGTAACTTCGTTTATCTCTTTTCTTTGTATTTGTAGGTTTTCGTGAAATCAATCCGAGACGAAAATTTGCTCCCATAGTAATGTGTTGTGCACAATAGCTAGATGTACCCCTACATCACTTAAGATGTGTTGTCTATGGACTCATTATGTGTGTGACGAGTTGTGCTAAGAGTATCGCACATTTGAGAACGTAAACCTTGAATTTGTTTCGAAGGTATTGGATATGTCTATTCATTGACAATTGGTTTTGAATTGGTTCTATCAGTTTTTTAACAATGATAAATCCGTTAAGATTTATTACACCCAATTCATCGTTCTACAGTTTTCTTTTAGTTTTCATTCTCAACATTGTAAGCACGTACATCAATGTTTATGATTGCATGTCTTGGTTTTGAGCTAGTTACCGTAAAAATATATTTTCTTCTTTACAAACAAGATGTGAGGAAGAATCAAACACACAAGATGCTCTTAATTACTTAAACTACAGCTCAATCATGCTGAGATGAGTATGACTCGAAAACTTATCTAAAACTACTTAAGCATATAATGGTGATGACTCATTCTACGTATAAGAAAACACAGATGAAAAATGTAACCGAAAATGTTATGCAATTCAATTGAAAAATAATCTTTTATATATCTGTCTGGTCTACTTTTTCCTACTTAGTATTTATTTCGATGATAAATTTACCTACTTACTATTGTCATTAAATTATAATACAAATAAAAATAAGAAGGAAGGGGATAAATTATGTGTTGGCGGGTGGGTAAGAGGTTGACTGGAGTCTACAACGGGAAGTGAAAAACAAATTTCAAAAAACCAAAAAATACAAGGGTATTATGGGAAAACAAAGTTAAGAAGCCAGCTAGTAGTCTCCCGAGAAATATGCTATAAAACCTAACGCGCAAAGCAGCAGCAATTGTCCCTCAGTGTCCCTGGGTTGCTGCTGCTGCAATAGCTTCCTCCAACCCACGAGCCATGGGCCCCGGGGTCCCACCAACCCCACCTCCCACCTCACCCGACGCCGCCACCCCCACCACCCTTCTCGGCAAATATCAACTCGGCCGGCTGTTGGGTCGAGGCAGCTTCGCTAAGGTCTACAAAGCCCAATCCCTCATCGACAACACCGCCGTCGCCATCAAAATCATCGACAAGTCCCAAACCGACGCCGCCATGGAGCCCCGCATCCTCCGAGAAATCTCCGTCATGCGCCGCCTCCAGCAACACCCCAATGTCCTCAAAATCCACGAAGTCCTCGCCACCAAGTCCAAAATTTACCTCGTCGTGGAGCTCGCCACGGGTGGCGAGTTGTTCGCCAAAATCTCGCGCCACGGTAAATTTCCGGAGTCCCTTGCCCGCCGATACTTCCAGCAGCTCGTCTCTGCGTTGCACTTCTGCCACCAAAACGGCGTCGCCCACCGCGACGTGAAGCCCCAGAACCTTCTGCTGGACAAGAACGGCAACTTAAAAGTCTCGGATTTTGGACTCTCCGCTTTACCCGACCAGCTCAAAAACGGGCTGCTCCACACCGCCTGTGGGACCCCCGCGTACACGGCGCCCGAGGTGGTTTACCGGCGCGGCTACGACGGCTCCAAAGCCGACGCGTGGTCGTGCGGCGTCATCCTCTTCGTCCTGCTCGCCGGTCGCCTGCCTTTCGACGACAGCAATTTGATCGCTATGTATAAGAAGGTTCAGAGGCGGGAGTACGAGATTCCGGCTTGGATTTCGAAGCCGGCGGGTCGGATCATATACCAGCTGCTCGACCCGAACCCGAACACGAGGTTGGGGATCGAGGCGTTGATGGAGAAGCCGTGGTTTAAAAGATGTATTGATTTAGGGCTTTTCGAGGAAGCGGCGGCGGAGGCAAAGAAATGCGACGTCGTTCCCTGCGGGATGAATGCGTTCGATATAATATCGATGTCGTCAGGGTTGGATCTCTCCGGGCTTTTCGAGGCGGAGACACGGAGGGGGAGGCGGTTCACGGCGGAATCGGCGGCGGAGGCGGTGGTGGAAAAGGTGCGGGAGGTTGGGGAGAAGCTGGGGTACAGGGTGGAGAGAGGGAAGACGGGTGTGAATGTGGGAGTAGGGAAGGGAGCGATGATGAGGGTGGTAATGGCGGTTGAGGTAATGGAGATTGCACCGAGTTTGGCGGTTGGGGAAGTGAAGATGGTGGAGGGCGGCGGGGTTGAGTTGGAGCGGGAGGTTAGGCTTTGGGAAGAGTTGAGGGCTGGGTTGGAAAACCATGTCATTTCGTGGCATAACGCTGTCGTTTGATGTTGGCGGTGTACATTAATTGGATGTTAGGTGGGTGTGTTGTGTGGAAATTAAAGTTTAAACGCAGAAACATTGGCAGTTGTTTAATTAATTAAGGCGTGGTTAATGATGTATTAGTTGGGTTAAGATTTTAGGTGCTGTACAGTAGTTGAGATAGTGTAGTATGTACTGCTACTTATGTATGATTAATGAAAAACTAGTTTCAGAATTCGTATATGTTGCATACTGACAGATTCAACGATGATTCACAGATCCAAACTGTACTAGTTGTCATATTTTGTCGCATCGTTTGTGATACGACTCGAATTAAATTATTATTCATTTGTTAATCGCTTCCTTAATCGTGGATTTAATTGGGCTAATAAATAAGATGAAAGAACCAGTAGGCCCTTTTGTTTGGAATATGAAAAATCAAATCTTTCACAAACGACATAGGAATCCGAACAAGAATCTCAACATGCACAGTTAAACACGACGATTGTTGTATTATTGCTGGATGAGTCAATCAGTCACGAATCACTATGTAAGAACCTTACTTGCATTACGAATTAATAATACAATTTTTGAAAGTTGAATGCATACATAATACGTAACGCCACAGGTGCCAATTTGTATATTTATATATATTAAAAAAATAAAAAAAGAATATGACAAAGGAAGTGAATTATTATGTTATTCCAAATTGGAATTATAAACTTAGAGAGATATCGGCTTGCTAGCTACTCGTTTCTTGTTCGTTGCTTGAACAAAAAAACAAGCGGCAGTTCACGCGCATCATATTCTTGAAATCGCCAGAAGGCCCAATATATTTTGGTTGGCAAAACAAGCGGCGGTTCACATCCAGTTAATAGTTGATTTATATTGAATAAAATCTAACATTCTCCCACTTGGTCTACTAATTGTAATGATCATGTTTTAAATATGTATCGGCAATCAGTGTTTCTTTAATGGCCATATGCCTGCGATTCAACCTCATCCTTTATTCAAATTTTTGTCAAAAAGTTTTCTCAATGTAGGATTAACAAGGTTGTAAAGATGTCTCATCTCAGAACCTTCATAATCACATACACTGAGCTAAACATTCACATGAAAATCATCAAATTATGATCTAGAGATGAAACCTTAACTCAAGAACTGTCTTGCTCCATATCATCTTAGGTCCACCGTATTGTAACTTTAATAAGTTACACCTTAGGCTTTTGAACAGCCTATATGTTTGCCAATGCAAACTTTTCCATCACTCCAGAAAACTCTTCAACTTTCTGCAATTCAAAAGGATAAAATGCAGACAAAATATACATATGCATGCATGCATTACTTGAACACAATTATTGAAAACAACCTTTATTCAACCCAAACTCGGAACGAAACTACATCTTTAAAAACTTAGTGAGTTTAACTCACTTATTTGCACTGTAGCTAGAAACAGTTTTCTACTCCCACTAATTCATCATATCAAAGTTCGAGGTCAGTCCCATATTTTCCACATGCTGTTTGAAAGCCTTGACTGGAAGTGGCTTGTTCAAGGGATCTGCAAGCATTGATACTGTATCAATGTAATTGATCTTTATAAACCCTTGCTTGATCTTTTCTCTAATTAACTTGTACTTGATATGCATGTGCTTAGTTCCATAAGACCTCTTATTGTTCTTGGAACACAAAACTGCTGCAGTGTTGTCACAAAATATCTGTAATGGATTCGTGACAATGTTCAGGACTTTCATTCTTTCTATGAACTTACCAAACTAAACTGCCTAAGAAGTGGCCTCAAAACAAGCCATGTATTCTGCCATCATAGTAGAGGTAGCTATGTTCTTCTATTTCACACTCTTCCACAAGATTGCATCTCCAGCCATCATAAAAATGTAGCTTGAGGTAGACTTCAATGCATCTTGACACCCAGCATAATCTGAGTCACAGTAACCAACCAACTCGAGGTTGTCATTTCTCTTGTATACTAACTTATAATCTTTTGTTTTCTGCAAATACCTTAACACCTTCTCTGCTGCAATCCAATGAACATGTCCAGGATTCGATTGATATCTCCCTAACAAGCTCAATGCAAAAGCAATGTCAGGTCTAGTGCACACTTATGCATACATTAGACAACCAACAACTGAGGCATACGATTTGTCATTCATCTCAAGCTTTTTAGCTTCAGTTCTAGGGCTTTGCAGCTTGCTCAGTTTATCTCCTTTAGTCACTGGCACATCACAACCACTGCATGCTGACATATTGAACCTCTTTAGTATTTTGCCAATATCTTTCATCTCAAAGTTGTCACTGAGTATATCTCTTGGCTACAAGTCTAGCCTTAAATCTCTAATTTCCCCTTTGGAGTCCTTCTTGGTCTTAAACACCCACTTAAATCCAATTGTTTTGCTCCATTTGGTAATACTGCCAGTTCCCATACCTTATTATTTTCCATGGATTCAAGCTCACTTTCCATGGCTTTCATCCATTCTTCTCGTTGCAGTCCACTTACAGCCTCCTTATATGTAGAAGGCTCACCAATGTTACGTTGATATCTGCTTCACTCAAATATAACACAAAATCGTCTGAAATTGCTGGTTTTCTCACTCTTGTAGATTTTCGAAGCTCAGGAGCTAAAACCTCAGGAATTGGTTATGTGACTTGCATTGATTCTTGTATGGCTAACGTATATGCCACAACTGCACCACATTAAGAAAAACAAACTCATCAATTTAATGAAGGGTTATATATTCAAAGAGACAAAATGTGTAAGTTAATACAATTTCCAAACTTCAAAGCACAAGGTGAGAAAATTAGAACCCTGTGGTTGAAAATCACTTCAAACTTGAAAAGTGTAAATTGTAATTGACCTTAGATTTTATATTGGTATTTGGTCAAATGAATGAGAGATTATTGTTCAAGTATGAATTCCATATCGAAAAAAGAAGCATTGCTTGAAAGTTTAAATAAATTTTGGAATATTTCATCTTGTTGTTACTTGGTTAATATGATTATTGCAAATATTTTTGGGTTTCTTAGGTATTCATTATTAGGCTTAAATGTCAAAAAGGTATGTGTGTTTTACTCTATTGGCCAATTTAGTTTCTGTGTTTTCAGTTTGGCCAAAATGATCATTGTGTTTATATCTGTTGGCCAATTCAAGAAAATCCGTTAAAGAATCGTTAAAATTGACATGTGGCAGGCACGTGAGAGGACAAAAAAGTAATTTTATTGTAAACCCACTAAATAGATATAATGCATATATTCAAAAATTGACACTTCGTTCAATTCACTTGAATACCATGCGATTTAGGGTTTCAACATCCATTAGGTCAAAAATTTAAAGATTATGGGGTTGCCGACTGAGATTTTGGTGACTACTCCAGAGAAGATGGCAAGCAGATCAATTGAACCAAACAACCAAGGTGGCAATCGTCTTCATTTTTCAATATTGTTGGGGGCTAGGGTTTGATTTGTTGGATATATTGTGTGCTTTCATAATGAATTGAGATAGTTTGGTAGACTGAAGGAAAATAGGGATTTCACTTTACTTGGTTTTTATTGGTTGCAAATTTTCGTATAAAACCATGAATACCAAAGTTAGCTCCTTTGAATTATATGCTTTTTTCTTCTTTTGATAAAGGTAGCATTGTGTAATCGGTTGATGTCTTTCTTTAATAATAAAACGTATTTCATTTTATGTGTGCAGATTTTCCTCAAGTTATCGAGGACTTAACCCAACCACCATTGTCACAAGCTCAAATAAATTATAAAGAATCTTTCAAGGAATTCCCTACGGAATTGTTTAGTCAGGTTGATGAAAATAGGTATTGCCTAAATGGTCTTAGCAATGAATTCTTATTTCAAGAAGAGAAAAGTGCTTTGTATCATGGTGAGCCTCAATATTATTATGATGTACCCATACAAACTGAGGAGTGTGAATATGATGGTGATGCCGTGATGATGAGCAAAAATTTGATACAGAGAATTACCTTTATGAGGGAAGTGATAATGATAATGACACTGGTGATTCTGATACAGACAGTTCCTTATACGATGAGCATAATGATGCAATTCTTGAAGATGACAATTTCAATGACAATGCAGATACACCATAGAGTTTTATTGGACGCAGTGAGAAACCAAAAAAAAAAGAAAAGAAAAGGGAAGCAGATATACAAGTTGAGGATTTGAACAGGGATGAGAAGCAGTATAACTCAACTACATTTGCCACTGAACTTTAATGAAGAATGACATAGTTGTAGATGCAAAGAGTTTAATGTTGACTAATATGGAAAACCCACAATTTGATGTTGGGATGAAATTTCCAAGTAAAAATGTGTTAAAAAAGCAGGCTAGACACAAATATGACTTCCTAAGGTTATATGAGTGTAAGGTAGGGAAGAATGATAGGATCAGATTGTCTGCTAAGCGCAAGCAATGTTGCGGTTGGAAGTTGTTTGCTTCTGTGGTGTAGAGTGAAAATACTATTCAAAATAAGAGCTACATTCCTGGTCGTTCATGTTCAAAAGTTTCACAAGGGTGAGAAAGAGACGTTTATACTCACTTAAAGACTGTTTAACAAATTACCCTATATTCACTAACACATACAAACACATGGGCTAAATTGAAAAAACAGGTCCAAACATAGCATTAAAGCCAATAAATATTAATAGTAATACGTAATCGTTCGGTTGAAGTTGTATTATTGGTTTCAATAATCATAAATTTTCAAGTAGAATAATTTTTCATCCAGATTACATATGCCGAGCAAACGCAAGCCGGATTCAATAGTTTTTCATCCAGATTCAAGGTGGATTCAACCTACTTAACTGTAAATTGTAGATTGATTTATACTGTGCCATAAAAGCAACCATCTTAAGAAAGCTCTTGACGTCGAACTACGGGGGTAAAAGCAGGGAAGAAATGCCTGCTCATTTACGATAAATACTTCTTGAACCAGACACCAATGTTGAGAAAGCTCTCGAAGTCCGATTGTGGCCTGCAAACACACAAATTCGTATAAGATGGAAATCCGAGCATGAAACTTTAGGACCTCGCTTGTAGTAACTAGTGACTACGATGCACAAAGCACATTTGGATCATAAGCTTACCTCTCAATTCCATGAGTATCCTGTGGAAACACAATGACTTTGACAGGAACTCCTTTTTCCTTAAGCGCCCGAGCATACTACGAATAATAAACATCCAAATCACTTTTCTACTCCCATCATTCCAATTATGCAAACGTCTATGAATCAAAATCATCACACCCTCTTGGGAGGAAGGAAAACAATTTAAAAGACGAAAACTAAAGCAATAATTATCCAAGCACTTGTTTCGTTGTTAAACTATTAAGGAGAAAAGGTGTATTTCATTAGGAGAACATGTTAACTTACTTGAAATCCAGTAGAAACTGGAACACGAAGATCCTGAGCACCCAAAAGAAAAAGGGTGGGTGTTTTGACCTGCGGATAGATCCTTTAAAAAGTTACAAATAGCAAACTTCTTACTATATAAAATCTTTTTAAATTATTGAATTTCTTCACAAAAAGGAAATTTATAGTATAAGCTTCAAAATCAAGAGTAAGTAAATAATATAGTAGCAGAGAAAAAGCTTAAACAAGCACCTTTGAGACGTGTGAAATAGGAGATTTGCTGTGCAAGAGAGTCAGATGCTCAGCAGAAGGAGCTTCTGTGTAGTTATTTCTACCCTCACTTCCATAGGCCTCCACATAGCACCAATCTGGGATGTCTGTCGTACCGATCATTAATGCGAGATTACAGACGGGGTTCCTCGCTGCTGCCACAACAAACTTATCTGGTGCCTGCAGCATAAATATGTTCAACTCTCGAGTATAACTAAAAAATGATCGTCTACCAAGCGGGCATAAGTAATAGATGCTTCAAAAATAAAATAAAAAAGTTTTTTTAGTACCCCACAAAAAAAGAAAAAAGCTTAAAGCGAGAAGCCTCAAAGCAGCTAAAAAATAACAGTCATGCTTTTTACAAAACTACCAGACCTGGCCAATTAAGTGAGTAGTCAGAAAGCCGCCATGAGAACCACCAAGAACTGCAATTTTTGATGGACTGGCAAGCCCCTTGTCAATGACGTGATCGATAGCCACCAGCACATCATCCACGTCCTGTAGTGAATAAACTCAGATATTAGGGTCTACAAATACAAAAGCAGATACATAAAGTAAATACTAGTTACACAAATATATTAACAACGTAAATTCTTAGCATACATAAGCATATACAGATATATTTATGCCGGAGAGTGTACGTCTATCTGTATGATACCAAAGTAGTATTAAATGGCCCAACATGGGGCTCTACATAAATAAACAGGAGCTATAGAATACGCTCCCCTAAGGAACAATGCCATCTCGGATAACAAAACTAACATTGCTGTAGAACAGATTAAAGGTAAATATATATAGGTAAGCACCTGGGACCCAATTTTCCCTAGAAGGGACTGAAGTGCTTCTTCACCAAACCCCAGCGAACCTCTGAGATAAACTAACATGTCAGAACAAGATAAAAGCCAACGAAGTTAAAAGAAATGGTTACTTCTTTTCATATCCGTAGGCCAATCTCATAATATCTGAACAAGATTGGAGCACAATTTTGTTGACCCTGATAGGAAAAGTCAGAATGAAAGGACAAAAAGGAGAATATGAGCTTACCTATAATTTACAATTAACAAACTGAACCCAACTGAAGAGAGAAATGCTAAGGACTTTGAAAAGCTTGACAATGAAACAGAGTGCGGGCCTCCATGGAGGATTACAATTAATGGGTCAAGCGAATCATTTCTTTTAGTTTTGGAAGACACAAATATGGCTTCAATTGGTTTGGCAGCACCTGAAAGGTTTTAAGCATATACAGGATGTTAAAATCAATTTTTTTGACACACAAGAAATAATTGGTTTATAATACCTTTTGTTACGCTACCAGAAACATCCCTGACAGGAACCTTCAGTATACTGAATTGCAGAGAGGAAAGCAAAGATTTAACCTATGGCAAGTTGAAACATGAGTTGAACAGATGTAAGCTTTGAAGATAATCTTGATATGTGGAAATATAGAAAAGCAGATTAATAGACCTTCTCAGAGCATTCACTTGGGGGGCTTGATACATTTAACCAACTCCATGCGGTACTTGTACTTTCTTTATCAACAAGGTAACCATAATTGATATGAGGTACATCTACTGGACTGCTAGACACTTCAGAAATCAAAGATAAAGTGAAATTTCGTTATTGATCAGTAAATTTTTCCGAGTAATTATCAGTAAAAAATGGCAACTTCTTTACCAGCAATGATATTGTCCCCATCCAGTGTAAGAACATCCCATGAATTTGAATCAGCAGAGCTGATACGTGATACTTCGCCACTGTACTTCCATATAACTTTCATAGGTCAGTTATAAAAAGTTAAAAAGGTAACGACCCTATGGAGATACGAGTGTCATATGATTAGTCATTATATTTACCTCAAAACATTCACAGAAAGTATCACTTGACAGCTACCCCAGATAGAAGATATGATCATTGTGCATCCATCAGAAAGCCATGGATTACTAAGGATACTTGACCAGTAAAGCCCAGGGAAGCAACCATCCTCAGCACACATAACAACAGGAATCTTCAAAAAAGAAGTGTATTTAAGTGTAGTTATATAAGCAGGGAGAGAGATAAAGAGAGAAAAATTCATAAAAAATTTCCTAAACTTATATTATTATGTTGTGTGATATCACCTTCATGAAATGAAAACCTTTTGCTGAAGACAATTAACCTAGAGTTCAAGGTTTCGCTACCCATGCACAAAAGTACCGCACACCAGAATTAAAAAAAGGGAAGAAAACAGGTCAAAGGAAATTTCTATATATTGAATTTCATCCTCAGTGTGTATGATAACAACATTGAATTTACAAATCAACTACAGAACATTCCACTGGTATATGGTAGCAACTAGCAAATAGCAAAACAGCATCCAACCAAAACAAGTAAGCGAACCACGATCTTTAATCCTAACAGTTCTGGAATGCAAACCCGTATGAGTTTACACCTTTACAAGGAAATGCTTAATGCTTACTTATAAGCACATGCTAACAAATGAACCTTGGTCCATAATTTACATGCACACGGAATGAACTGAGTAGTTTAAATTATCAATCAGGAGATAAAAGTTGATTAGTAAACAGAAAGATAAAAGCCAGAGAGCTCACCACATCAACAATTTTTGCAGATGAGGATAGCACTCCATCCACTGGCCAGTCTATTCTGTGAAGAGAATCTGTTGCAGAATGTGCCCCAGAATCCACAGAACTTCTAGCCGATAAAAACAAAAGGAATTTTCCATCTGGGCTGCCAAAATTACATTGATCATGTTTCAAATACAATCAGAATCAGTAATCGTAATGATGTTTGAAACAATCAACCATCTATTGGATAATATGAAACAATCAGTACAATTCCAATTCAAATGTTCATCAAACTTCAATTAATATTAAGATATCAATTTCCGTTTTGAAATTAAAAGAGAGGCTATAAAAGTCAAAAACTTATATCATGGACTAAATTTGAGTACCGCATGATGTTACAGACCCTGGTAAAGTGCACACGAACACATAACTAAGTGTCTGATGGGGGAAAAAGTTACCTGAACCGTGGATAGAAAGCACTACTTATGCTTTGAGTCAGCTTTACAGCAGGAAGATCTTCAGTTGAACTAGCTCTAGAACAGTGAAAGAAAGTTATAGTTATATCAAATGTAGAAGCACAATGAATTTCCAAAACAATTAACAAGCAGAAGATCCAAAAAAAACAAAAAGTAACAATAAGTATTGCACAAAGCAACTCACTTGAGTTCAGATCCATTGGCTTCTGATTCAAAATTTGGTGCCTTGACCACATACAATGCACAGGGCCTGTTAAAGCAGAACTTGATACCAAGCTTTCTGATACCTTCTGACCACCCAACAAAAACCAAAGGTTGATGCGAGCCTTTAACTGGTGGCGCCCATACAACTTGACCAACACTCAAAGACTTTTCAATTCCTTTGACAGCTTGTGCCTCTCCACTGTACAGCATAGGATAATTAAAGTTAGCCGGGCATTTAAACAAGAAATCTCCTTACTTCTAATCCTGGTACTAATAGAAACTAAACCAATTGTTAAAGACCTGTTAATATTGATGACAAAAAGTGCAGGCTGCCTTTTTCCAGCATAGGTTTCCCCCCATTCTTCCTTCCAATCCCCTTGACCTTTCCAGTTACCAAAGTCCTTATCCGTGGAACTACCTTTCTTGTAGCCCTGACCTGTAAATGTGGGCTTGGAGGGAGCTGGTTCCTCAGCAACATAAGCAATGAGAGTTTCATCAACGTTCCAAGAAATTCCCTGAAACCTGTATCATTGAAAATTTGAACTCTTTTATGCTGGAGGAAATCTAGATATATGAAAAGATTAATGATCAAAACAGAGGCGTAATTCTACTACTATCACTAAAGGCATAAAGCACAAAACGTCTAGTACACAAGACTAGCATCAAATATCATGTATGGCGATAATTGGAAAGACTGCATTCACGATGTTTACCATCCATCAGCATAAACTGAACCATGAACAGATTGGGGAATGTGGAATTCTTTCTCCAATTGACCTCGGCCCCAAATTTCAAATTGGCAGGGAGATTCGTTCTCAGGATTCCGAACTACAAAAAGCTTTGCACCGGACGGGGATGGAACAAATACAGATACTCCTGTCATCTCAACCGGGAACGGGGACCATTGGAAGTTTACAGAATTGTTACTTTCTCTTGAAATATGAGAGGATAGAATGAATTTCTTCCTCTTGTTTGCCAAAAGATTCAGTTGACTAATTGAAAACATTGCCTGAGACCCAATTCCTGAAACAAAGTGTAATGTGCAGGTCCTCATTAGGAAAAATTATTTGGCTTTCAATTAGAGAGGAAGTACATGTGTTTATGTATTTCCTTACGTATGTAATGTACATATATATATGAATCTGTTGCATGTATGTAAGGATAAGAACGTGCATGTTAGAAGAATGAGAAATCGTACCGCTATCAGACTTAAAAATCCATGCCTTGTCAATGCTGGAAATACTAGTGAAGTCTTGAAGTAACCTAGACTGAGATGCATATTCTTCCTCAGTTGTTGCATCTACCCCGAGAGGCATCTCCTTCACTGGACCATCTTTAGAACTGCCCATGGCTAAAAGCGTTGACAATCTTTTACTACAGAGTAGATTGCATGGAAGATATTGTCAATATGTGATGTCAAAGGACAAATGAAATTATGCAGTAGCTCAGAACTCAAACGGTCAGTAGCACTGGTCATAAAAAAACAGCAAATCTCCTAGAACGAAAAAGAAAAAAGAAACTATATTTTGTTGTTTTTTCCTTTTAAATGAAACAAATGAGTTTTAGCATGTCATTCCTTCATCAATCGAATACAGCAGAAGTATGATATATTCCAGACAACAGAAACAAGCAATCCGCAACCTCAAATTCTACTTAACATGAAAAATGATGCTACTTTTGATTATTTTGATCAACATCGACAACAGCTGCCTGAAATTTCTTCAAGTCAATCTGCCACCTCAAATTCTACATAACTTGGAATTGGCATATAGTAAACTCACACATTCGATACTACCACATAGCACCTGTAAGAGTTTCGGCTACAGAAAGTCTTGAGGCCTCTTTCGGTCAAGGAAATTACTCAATTCAATTTACACTTGCACAACCAAATTTAATACCCATCGCCTTGATCCAATCTACTAAAAAGGTAGCCGAGAATTCGGGCAAGGTGGATTAAAGTTGGAATCTTTTTAAGTTGTTCTATATGGCCATTCCATCAATCGCACACTAGTTCAAGAATTCAAACGAACATGTAATTCAATTCAATTCAAAGATTTCCACTCTACGAAACGAAAAATAAATGAATCAAAGCACCGAGCAAAGTGAGATGACGAAAGAAAGGAAGAAATAACACAAAAACTTGGATTCGACGACTAAAAGTCAACAGTGCAAGGAGAGTACACAGGTAAATATAGATAGGAGAGGGAGAGAGAGAGCTTACGTAGAGAGAAAATAGCGAAAGGGTCTGCGACTGCTCCTCCTGGGAGTGAGAAGGTGTGAAGGTGAGATAAAATAGGAAGAGGAGGAGGGAATCTTGGAGTGGGACGAATCAAGCTGACTCGCCACGATTTTATAACGCGGACTTATTCCATTCATTTCTGCCTTCTAACCTGAGTGTTGCTCCACCTAACGTATAATAAATTGAGTTTTTTATTATTTTATTATTAATAAATATATTACTATTCATTGGGAAGAAAATGAATAAAAAGAAAATAAATATATTACTATTCTATGGTGATTCTGATACAGACAGTTCCTTATACAATGAGCGTAATGATGCAATTCTTGAAGATGACAATTTCAATGACAATGCAGATACACCATAGAGTTTTATTGGACGCAGTGAGAAACCAAAAAAAAAAAAGAAAAGAAAAGGGAAGCAGATATACAAGTTGAGGATTTGAACAGGGATGAGAAGCAGTATAACTCAACTACATTTGCCACTGAACTTTAATGAAGAATGACATAGTTGTAGATGCAAAGAGTTTAATGTTGACTAATATGGAAAACCCACAATTTGATGTTGGGATGAAATTTCCAAGTAAAAATGTGTTAAAAAAGCAGGCTAGACACAAATATGACTTCCTAAGGTTATATGAGTGTAAGGTAGGGAAGAATGATAGGATCAGATTGTCTGCTAAGCGCAAGCAATGTTGCCGTTGGAAGTTGTTTGCTTCTGTGGTGTAGACTGAAAATACTATTCAAAATAAGAGCTACATTCCTGGTCGTTCATGTTCAAAAGGTTTCTCTAGTAAAAACCTTTTGAAGAAAGGGGTGGAGAGGTTAGGATGAAGGGATGCTAGAAAGAGGGGAGAGGGACTGCCACCGGCCCAAGCCTAAGTAAAGGACCGGCGGCTGAAGGTTTGCAAAGTTAGGGTTTATGATTGGAGGGAAAGCTTAAAGGGTGATAGTGGTCTTTTGTGTCTCTGTGTGTATAGGCCCATTTTAGTTGCTAATGACTATGACTTCATTGATATTAAAAAAATAAATAAAAATAAAAATAAAGACAAGGAAAAAAAGACTATGACTTCAATAATCAATTTGTACTTGTTCTTATTATTATTATTCGTTGAAGAAATGATATTATTTACATTAAAAAGGAGGAGCTGAGCTTAACCTCACAATGAGCTAGTAATAATGTGATTCAAATTCGTTTTTCATTAAATCGAACCTAAAACCTCTCACTTACAAGTGAAAAAAAATATCACTAGATTGTAGTACTAAGTAGTTGTACTTAATGCTTATTATATAAGTATTAATTCAAGGTAGGGGGGAATTGGAAATTAAATTGTTCTCTACATATTGTGGTGAGGCTTTGCAATCCAAACGTCATTTATCCAGTCTTTTCATTCTATAAATTAATTAGAATCTAAGACAAATGTAGATTGAAAAAGCTATACAAAATAAAAAATGTAATGTGTAGTATGAAGCCAAGGAAAATTCATGCCCCTGTTATCTCACAAGGGTGAGAAAAAGACGTTTATACTCACTTAAAGACTGTTTAACAAATTACCCTACATTCACTAACACATACAAACACATGGGCTAAATTGAAAAAACAGGTCCAAACATGGCATTAAAGCAAAACAATATTAATAGTAATACGTAATCGTTCGGTTGAAGTTGTATTATTGATTTCAATAATCATAAATTTTCAAGTAGAATAATTTTTCATCCAGATTACATATGCCGAGCAAACGCAAGCCGGATTCAATAGTTTTTCATCCAGATTCAAGGTGGATTCAACCTACTTGACTGTAAATTGTAGATTGATTTGTACTGTGCCATAAAAGCAACCATCTTAAGAAAGCTCTTGACGTCGAACTACGGGGGTAAAAGCAGGGAAGAAATGCCTGCTCGTTTACGATAAATACTTCTTGAACCAGACACCAATGTTGAGAAAGCTCTCGAAGTCCGATTGTGGCCTGCAAACACACAAATTCGTATAAGATGGAAATCCGAGCATGAAACTTTAGGACCTCGCTTGTAGTGACTAGTGACTACGATGCACAAAGCACATTTGGATCATAAGCTTACCTCTCAATTCCATGAGTATCCTGTGGAAACACAATGACTTTGACAGGAACTCCTTTTTCCTTAAGCGCCCGAGCATACTACGAATAATAAACATCCAAATCACTTTTCTACTCCCATCATTCCAATTATGCAAACGTCTATGAATCAAAATCATCACACCCCCTTGGGAGGAAGGAAAACAATTTAAAAGACGAAAACTAAAACAATAATTATCCAAGCAGTTGTTTCGTTGTTAAACTATTAAGGAGAAAAGGTGTATTTCATTAGGAGAACATGTTAACTTACTTGAAATCCAGTAGAAACTGGAACACGAAGATCCTGAGCACCCAAAAGAAAAAGGGTGGGTGTTTTGACCTGCGGATAGATCCTTCAAAAAGTTACAAATAGCAAACTTCTTACTATATAAAATCTTTTTAAATTATTGAATTTCTTCGCAAAAAGGAAATTTATAGTATAAGCTTCAAAATCAAGAGTAAGTAAATAATATAGTAGCAGAGAAAAAGCTTAAACAAGCACCTTTGAGACGTGTGAAATAGGAGATTTGCTGTGCAAGAGAGTCAGATGCTCAGCAGAAGGAGCTTCTGTGTAGTTATTTCTACCCTCACTTCCATAGGCCTCCACATAGCACCAATCTGGGATGTCTGTCGTACCGATCATTAATGCGAGATTACAGGCGGGGTTCCTCGCTGCTGCCACAACAAACTTATCTGGTGCCTGCAGCATAAATATGTTCAACTCTCGAGTATAACTAAAAAATGATCGTCTACCAAGCGGGCATAAGTAATAGATGCTTCAAAAATAAAATAAAAAAGTTTTTTTAGTACCCCACAAAAAAAGAAAAAAGCTTAAAGCGAGAAGCCTCAAAGCAACTAAAAAATAACAGTCATGCTTTTTACAAAACTACCAGACCTGGCCAATCAAGTGAGTAGTCAGAAAGCCGCCATGAGAACCACCAAGAACTGCAATTTTTGATGGACTGGCAAGCCCCTTGTCAATGACATGATCGATAGCCACCAGCACATCATCCACGTCCTGTAGTGAATAAACTCAGATATTAGGGTCTACAAATACAAAAGCAGATACATAAAGTAAATACTAGTTACACAAATATATTAACAACGTAAATTCTTAGCATACATAAGCATATACAGATAGTTATGCCAGAGAGTGTATGTCTATCTGTATGATACCAAAGTAGTATTAAATGGCCCAACATGGGGCTCTACATAAATAAACAGGAGCTATAGAATACGCTCCCCTAAGGAACAATGCCATCTCGGATAACAAAAAATAACACTGCTGTAGAACAGATTAAAGGTAAATATATATAGGTAAGCACCTGGGACCCAATTTTCCCTGGAAGGGACTGAAGTGCTTCTTCACCAAATCCCAGCGAACCTCTGAGATAAACTAACATGTCAGAACAATGCAAGATAAAAGCCGATGAAGTTAAAAGAAATGGTTACTTCTTTTCATATCCGTAGGCCAATCTCATAATATCTGAACAAGATTGGAGCACAATTTTGTTGACCCTGATAGGAAAAGTCAGAATGAAAGGACAAAAAGGAGCATAAGAGCTTACCTATAATTTACAAGTAACAAACTGAACCCAACTGAAGAGAGAAATGCTGAGGACTTTGAAAAGCTTGACAATGAAAAAGAGTGCGGGCCTCCATGGAGGATTACAATTAATGGGTCAAACGAATCATTTCTTTTAGTTTTGGAAGACACAAATATGGCTTCAATTGGTTTGGTAGCTCCTGAAAGGTTTTAAGCATGTACAGGATGTTAAAATCAATTTTATTGACACACAAGAAATAATTGGTTTATAATACCTTTTGGTACGCTACCAGAAACATCCCTGACAGGAACCTTCAGTATACTGAATTGCAGAGAGGAAAGCAAAGATTTAACCTATGGCAAGTTGAAACATAAGTTGAACAGATGTAAGCCTTGAAGATAATCTTGATATGTGGAAATATAGAAAAGCAGATTAATGGACCTTCTCAGAGCATTCACTTGGGGGGCTTGATACATTTAACCAACTCCATGCGGTACTTGTACTTTCTTTATCAACAAGGTAACCATAATTGATATGAGGTACATCTACTGGACTGCTAGACACTTCAGAAATCAAAGATAAAGTGAAATTTCGTTATTGATCAGTAAATTTTTCCGAGTAATTATCAGTAAAAAATGGCAACTTCTTTACCAGCAATGATATTGTCCCCATCCAGTGTAAGAACATCCCATGAATTTGAATCAGCAGAGCTGATACGTGATACTTCGCCACTGTACTTCCATATAACTTTCATAGGTCAGTTATAAAAAGTTAAAAAGGTAACGACCTTATGGAGATACGAGTGTCATATGATTAGTCATTATAGTTACCTCAAAACATTCACAGAAAGTATCACTTGACAGCTACCCCAGATAGAAGATATGATCATTGTGCATCCATCAGAAAGCCATGGATTACTAAGGATACTTGACCAGTAAAGCCCAGGGAAGCAACCATCCTCAGCACACATAACAACAGGAATCTTCAAAAAAGAAATGTATTAAGTGTAGTTATATAAGCAGGGAGAGAGATAAAAGAGAGAAAAATTCATAAAATATTTCCTAAACTTATATTATTATGTTGTGTGATATCACCTTCATGAAATGAAAACCTTTTGCTGAAGACAATTAACCTAGAGTTCAAGGTTTCACTACCCATGCACAAAAGTACCGCACACCAGAATAAAAAAAAGGGAAGAAAACAGGTCAAAGGAAATTTCTATATATTGAATTTCATCCTCAGTGTGTATGATAACAACATCGAATTTACAAATCAACTACAGAACATTCCACTGGTATATGGTAGCAACTAGCAAACAGCAAAACAGCATCCAACCAAAACAAGTAAGCGAACCACGATCTTTAATCCTAACAGTTGTGGAATGCAAACCCGTATGAGTTTACACCTTTACAAGGAAATGCTTAATGCTTACTTATAAGCACGTGCTAACAAATGAACCTTTGTCCATAATTTACATGCACACGGAATGAACTGAGTAGTTTAAATTACCAATCAGGAAATAAAAGTTGATTAGTAAACAGAAAGATAAAAGTCAGAGAGCTCACCACATCAACAATTTTTGCAGATGAGGATAGCACTCCATCCACTGGCCAGTCTATTCTGTGAAGAGAATCTGTTGCAGAATGTGCCCCAGAATCCACAGAACTTCTAGCCGATAAAAACAAAAGGAATTTTCCATCTGGGCTGCCAAAATTACATTGATCATGTTTCAAATACAATCAGAATCAGTAATCGTAATGATGTTTGAAACAATCAACCATCTATTGGATAATATGAAACAATCAGTACAATTCCGATTCAAATGTTCATCAAACTTCAATGAATATTAAGATATCAATTTCCGTTTTGAAATTAAAAGAGAGGCTATAAAAGTCAAAAACTTATATCATGGACTAAATTTGAGTACCGCACGATGTTACAGACCCTGGTCAAGTGCACACGAACACATAACTAAGTGTCTGATGGGGGAAAAAGTTACCTGAACCGTGGATAGAAAGCACTACTTATGCTTTGAGTCAGCTTTACAGCAGGAAGATCTTCAGTTGAACTAGCTCTAGAACAGTGAAAGAAATTTATAGTTATATCAAATGTAGAAGCACAATGAATTTCCAAAACAATTAACAAGCAGAAGATCCAAAAAAACAAAAAGTAACAATAAGTATTGCACAAAGCAACTCACTTGAGTTCAGATCCATTGGCTTCTGATTCAAAATTTGGTGCTTTGACCACATACAATGCACAGGGCCTGTTAAAGCAGTACTTGATACCAAGCTTTCTGATACCTTCTGACCACCCAACAAAAACCAAAGGTTGATGCGAGCCTTTAACTGGTGGCGCCCATACAACTTGACCAACACTCAAAGACTTTTCAATTCCTTTGACAGCTTGTGCCTCTCCACTGTACAGCATAGGATAATTAAAGTTAGCCGGGCATTTAAACAAGAAATCTCCTTACTTCTAATCCTGGTACTAATAGAAACTAAACCAATTGTTAAAGACCTGTTAATATTGATGACAAAAAGTGCAGGCTGCCTTTTTCCAGCATAGGTTTCCCCCCATTCTTCCTTCCAATCCCCTTGACCTTTCCAGTTACCAAAGTCCTTATCCGTGGAACTACCTTTCTTGTACCCCTGACCTGTAAATGTGGGCTTGGAGGGAGCTGGTTCCTCAGCAACATAAGCAATGAGAGTTTCATCAGCGTTCCAAGAAATTCCCTGAAACCTGTATCATTGAAAATTTGAACTCTTTTATGCTGGAGGAAATCTAGATATATGAAAAGATTAATGATCAAAACAGAGGCGTAATTCTACTACTATCACTAAAGGCATAAAGCACAAAACGTCTAGTACACAAGACTAGCATCAAATATCATGTATGGCGATAATTGGAAAGACTGCATTCACGATGTTTACCATCCATCAGCATAAACTGAACCATGAACAGATTGGGGAATGTGGAATTCTTTCTCCAATTGACCTTGGCCCCAAATTTCAAATTGGCAGGGAGATTCGTTCTCAGGATTCCGAACTACAAAAAGCTTTGCACCGGACGGGGATGGAACAAATACAGATACTCCTGTCATCTCAACCGGGAACGGGGACCATTGGAAGTTTACAGAATTGTTACTTTCTCTTGAAATATGAGAGGATAGAATGAATTTCTTCCTCTTGTTTGCCAAAAGATTCGGTTGACTAATTGAAAACATTGCCTGAGACCCAATTCCTGAAACAAAGTGTAATGTGCATGTCCTCATTAGGAAAAATTATTTGGCTTTCAATTAGAGAGGAAGTACATGTGTTTATGTATTTCCTTACGTATGTAATGTACATATATATATGAATCGGTTGCATGTATGTAAGGATAAGAACGTGCATGTTAGAAGAATGAGAAATCGTACCGCTATCAGATTTAAAAATCCATGCCTTGTCAATGCTGGAAATACTAGTGAAGTCTTGAAGTAACCTAGACTGAGATGCATATTCTTCCTCAGTTGTTGCATCTACCCCGAGAGGCATCTCCTTCACTGGACCATCTTTAGAACTGCCCATGGCTAAAAGCGTTGACAATCTTTTACTACAGAGTAGATTGCATGGAAGATATTGTCAATATGTGATGTCAAAGGACAAATGAAATTATGCAGTAGCTCAGAACTCAAACGGTCAGTAGCACTGGTCATAAAAAAACAGCAAATCTCCTAGAACGAAAAAGAAAAAAGAAACTATATTTTGTTGTTTTTTCCTTTTAAATGAAACAAATGAGTTTTAGCATGTCATTCCTTCATCAATCGAATACAGCAGAAGTATGATATATTCCAGACAACAGAAACAAGCAATCCGCAACCTCAAATTCTACTTAACATGAAAAATGATGCTACTTTGATTATTTTGATCAACATCGACAACAGCTGCCTGAAATTTCTTCAAGTCAATCTGCCACCTCAAATTCTACATAACTTGGAATTGGCATATAGTAAACTCACACATTCGATACTACCACATAGCACCTGTAAGAGTTTCGGCTACAGAAAGTCTTGAGGCCTCTTTCGGTCAAGGAAATTACTCAATTCAATTTACACTTGCACAACCAAATTTAATACCCATCGCCTTGATCCAATCTACTAAAAAGGTAGCCGAGAATTCGGGCAAGGTGGATTAAAGTTGGAATCTTTTTAAGTTGTTCTATATGGCCATTCCATCAATCGCACACTAGTTCAAGAATTCAAACGAACATGTAATTCAATTCAATTCAATTCAATTCAAAGATTTCCACTCTACGCAACGAAAAATAAATGAATCAAAGCACCGAGCAAAGTGAGATGAAGAAAGAAAGGAAGAAATAACACAAAAAACTTGGATTCGACGACTAAAAGTCAACAGTGCAAGGAGAGTACACAGGTAAATATAGATAGGAGAGGGAGAGAGAGAGCTTACGTAGAGAGAAAATAGCGAAAGGGTCTGCGACTGCTCCTCCTGGGTGTGAGAAGAAGGTGTGAAGGTGAGATAAAATAGGAAGAGGAGGAGGGAATCTTGGAGTGGGACGAAGCAAGCTGACTCGCCACGATTTTATTACGCGGACTTATTCCATTCATTTCTGCCTTCTATGATTCTATCCTGAGTGTTACTTACTCCACCTAAAGTATAATAAATTGAGTTTTTTATTATTTTATTATTAATAAATATATTACTATTCATTGGGGAAGAAAATGAATAAATAGAAATTAAGATTGACTACAAAATAAAATATCTTTCAATTCTCAAATAAGAGAAGAATATGATAGACCATATTTTCATATAATAATCTTAATTGAATCATATGAAACGATTAATAAATTCAGTTTTATTTGAGAGCTTGTGTGAGGACCAACTCTATCTCAACTATAAACTGTTATTAAGCTGTTTAAATTTTACGTTGTTTTGATTACTATATTTCTGCAAATTAAAATTCTACATATTGAATTCCGAATTTATCCTCCTCTTTGGAGGTTTTTTTTTTCTTTTTTGTTTTTTTCCTAGCACGGCCTTTTATTGAGGGATTTTATTTATTATTATTAGTTGTGCTTATCCAAATTCATTCTCGCTTGTAAATTTTGGACGGGCTCTTCCATTTGAATTAGTGGTTGTTTTCATAAATTTATTTTCTTCACATTTGAATGGTAATTCACTTTTGAGGTATTTTACATTTCTTGTTGCTCGATGTTTTTTGCTTCTTGTGGGTGCGGCTGGTAAGTTGCTGTTTATTTACTTATTTATTTTTTTCCTACTCTTCTTCTTCTTCAGATTTTTTTTCCTTGTTCTCTAACCGATGCTTTTGATTTTGGGGCTTGATGCTTGTTGAGCAACCCTTAGTTTGGTATGGCAAAAATTGCACAATAAATGAGAGTGCCGCCGACCGCATTAGCTATTCAAAGAGAAGTTTGGAGGAGGCAATATCTTCAAACATACCAAAAGGTATTATAGAAAAAAATTTCTCGACTAATGTCAATAACGGTCGAGTGCAGCAATATATAGGTCCTAGGTTTTTCTCTTCAAAACGAGGCTATTAAAGGAGCCTATTTATGAAAACTCCCGGCTCATTTTGTGTATAGGGTTCACTCATATTGGATACCTCGCTAGAATGTTGAATGAAGAAGTCGATACACCCTTGCATAGTTTGTCCAAGTAATGGTAGAAAATGAATTAGTTGTGACGAAAACTTATTCCTCCAAATTCCCTCAAAATGATAGGATGAAATAGACAAGTTATTTTCATGACTAGTTCATCTTTTAACGGACAAAACATTCACTTCTTCATTCATCATTCATTAAATCCAATGAATTATTCAATTCAAACGAATCCTGCCCATCAAACAAGGCAAATTGTCGTATAATTGGTTTTATATTCCCCCTTCTCGTCATGTGTGTTGCCAGGTAAGTCAACACTGTACCATGACTTTTAAATCATACCATGGAGCATTAGTCAAACACTGGATGGATCATGGAAATGTTAGGTCTCGCCACTAAGATTTCTGCAGTGCGACCTCTCCCACACGGCAACCTATCTTTGGCTTCTTTCTAAGTTTCTACCGTCAAACATTAATTCATGACTCGAATTTTCTCACAAGTTAGATAAATGGTTTAAGGTTAGTATTGAATACTTACTGACATCCAACTACTCAAACGCCTATGACATACGAACATTGTCTGAACTCATTTGTTCAGACAAACGTTCGTATGTCGGACCTACTCGGTATTATACAGGCTTAGCCGCCCTCATAGTTCAGTGATACTATCAGTAGAGTGCGCCTTAATGCTCTGATCAGAAATCCAATCTTTTATATCCACTTGATCTGAAGAAAACAGGTGTATAGGATTATGGAGTGATGGCCCTGGCTGTGGCTTTACCCATTAACCTAGTTGACTAGAAATTTGTGTAAGTTGAAAAAAAGTTGCCAGGTGGGACAACAAAGAAATTGACGAGAATAATACAAAATATATAAGCATCTATTGACTAGAATCATATATATTTACGATACATATACATATACATATATATATATATATAGAAGTGTTATTGGTACTCAAAAAATTTCATTCTACACTCCTCACAAGTGTAGTGTATTTTTCTTTCATAATATAGAAAATTTGGAGTGTAGAATAAGATTTTTAGAATGGTAATTATATATATATATATATATATATATATATAGAGGAAGCTTTAAGCGAAGAGATTCTTATTTTTCAAAAAAAGAAATAAGACAACCGTTAGATTTGACTTTAATGAAATTTTGTAGTTGAGATTCTATGACTGTGATTTAATCTCAACTATATAATTTCATTAAATCATGTCTAACTGTTAAGACATCCTTTTTTTTTTTTGAAAAATGACTCTATATTATAAGACATTAAAATACGAAAGAACCCGATAAAAATGAAAACCAAAACTCAGAACGTCTCCGCTGCCCTGCTCTTCTTCTTCTTCCTCAGCTGCCACCACCTCCTCCACCATGCAGAAGCTCAAGGTCCGACCACAGAAGGCTACACTTGCTCAGCCAACCAAACCACCTACTACCCCTGCCAGACCTACGCCTTCTACAGTGCCCTCTTCCCCGACTTCCTCGACCTCGCTGCCGTTGGCGACCTTTTCCAAGTCAGCCGCCTCATGATCTCCAAACCCAGCAACATCTCCTCCCCAACCGCCCCCCTGGTCCCCGGCCAGCCCCTCCTTGTCCCCCTCTCCTGCTCTTGCAACTCCCCCAACTCCTCCATCTCCATTTCCTACGCCAATATCTCCTACACCATCAAAGCCGGCGACACTTTCTACCAGGTCTCCACCCACAACTTCCAAGACCTCACCACCTACCAGTCCGTCGAGCTCGTAAACCCTAATCTGGTCGCCACCAACTTAAACATCGGAGTCACCGCCTATTTTCCTATCTTCTGCAAGTGCCCCAACAGAACCCAGGTCGGAAACCAAGTCAACTACCTCATCTCGTACGTTTTCCAGCCCTCTGACAACATCTCAACCGTTGCTTCATTGTTTGGGGTGCAAGAACATTCCATAACTGATTTAAACGGCGACAACATCCAGCCTTCTGACACGGTTTTCGTGCCAGTGACTCGCCTTCCGGTACTCTCCCAACCCACTGTTGCTCCTTCTGCTCCACCCTCTGGGAAGACAGAGAGGAAAGGAGTGATCACAGGGCTCGCAATTGGGCTGGGAATTACCGGGCTTTTGCTGGTTTTCGTCATCGGGTTTTCGATTTACAGAGACGGATTGCTGATGAAGAAGATTGGCGGGGAAGGAGATGAGGAGGAGAATAAGGTTCTGTACAGGAGCAAGCAGGGGTCAAAGAGGTCGAAGGAAATGGAGGTGAATTTGATGGCGGATGTTTGGGATTGCTTGGACAAGTATAGAGTGTTTGGGATTGAAGAGTTGAGAGAGGCCACAGACGGGTTCAGCGATGGTAGCTTGATTGAAGGGTCTGTGTATAAAGGTTCCATTAATGGAGATTACTATGCCATTAAGAAGATGAAGTGGAACGCCTATGAGGAGCTCAAGATCTTACAAAAGGTTCTTTCACCTTCTTCTTCTTCCTTCTTTTTCTCTGTTTTTGTTTCTTAATTTTTGGGTATTTGGTAAAGTTTTCATCTTGTTGCATAGCACACACTTCAGCATTTGTTAACCTCACAAGCTCACTTGGAAACAAGGACTATTCTACAAAACTATCAAAACTAGGCTCTCTTTAGCCTGTGATAAATCAAAGGAGAATTAACGGACAAAAATTAAAAAAAAAAAGAGCGTACAAGGAAAAAAAGTGTAAAAATCACTACCTTTGAGAGATTATTTCCGCTCTCATTCAACCCCGCTACACTACAAAAAATCCACTATTCGATTGCTCATACATGTCCTTCCTAGGCAATTTTTGCAATTAAAGCATCTTAAGCAGACTAGTTAAATCCGTTTTTAAGGCAGTTTTAACTTAGATTCTCCAAAAACACTCCTTGAGCAAACTAGCTATCCATAATGCAAATTTAAATTTGTGAATAATGGTTAGGCAAGTGTGAATTGATATATATATATAAATATGGATTGATAAGCTAGTGTTGTTTTACTGGAACGTAGGATATTTTACTTACTATTTTCTAAGTGGAATATTTTGTTCATGGCCAAAATAACATCGTCTGTTCGAGATGAAACCTAAACAAACGTTGTATGAAAGTCTAAGCAAACGTTGTTTCGGATATATATATGAAGCATTGTCAGGAATACTGAAGTATGTCAATGATTCCATTGGCCAAAGACATCGAATCTTAATCAAGCCAACAAGAGTAAAATGTAAAAGGAACTATAGGCGATGTCAGCTCATTTAAATGATTCTTTTCCTTCAGTTTAACCAAAACTGCTTACTTAAGCAAAATCATGGCCTTCATGAGGGTTGTTCTCTTTTTATTATTAATTAGTGAGGTGTAATGTTCGTAAGCATGTTACAGGGTCACAAATAGCAATTTTTCTTAAGAGTGCCTGACACATATCTGGCCGTTTGGATTATCCAACAACTTAAACTGAGTGACTAGAATCATTGGATATAGATTAGAGCAGTTTAAAATATATGCTTTTATCTTTTTTGTTTTGTTCAGAATTGAATATAGGTTAGAGCAGTTTAAAATATATAGAGAGCTGGTAGACTCACACAATTATTCTATTTTTTTCATCTACATTATAATTCTACTCACCATAAAAAGTTAAAAAATTGAAATAGTATTTCCCCATCCACTATTATTCCTAAAATAACCTCTAAAACACATATGCAATTATAAACTTGTCTCTTAGAAAAATCGAACACCAATCTTGAAAGACAAATCGAAGATATTTGCGTGTTGTCTTTCAAATTCAGGTATGGGTTTAAGGAATTGGGATTGTTGTTTTTTCAAGTACTACTTTTTTTTGGAGAACGGATTTTGGAGTCCCTCCTCCTTGATTCAAATTGCAAAGGTCCTTTTTTTGAATTTTTCTAAATCCCGTTTTATGGAATTGGTTCAATTAATTTGGAATTTTTTCTTCTAAATTTTTGGACAACAGCTCTAGGCTCTAGGCTCTAGGCTCCTCACTCAACTTTTGCCTTCTTTGGGTTTCTTATTCTGTGAACTGATTGTCACCCTGTGTTAAAATGCTTGAAATAAATATGTTGGAATAATGGTAGGTTAGTCAATTTTCTTGTTCAAAGTTAGGCAAGTTAGGTTAGTCAAGCAAGTTAGGTAAGTTAGGCAAAATTAGGCTTATGTTCTTTTTCTTCCCTATATATATGTTTCATCTTGTAATTGTTTTCATCAAGCAAATATACAAAGCCATCTTCAACACTTCTCTCTCATGGCTTAAACTCTAGAACCCATGAAACCTTAGCAGGTTCATATTTTATCATGGTATCAGAGCGCCGTTTCTGGTGACTCTGAATACCCCACCTATCTTCAACGCTTCCGCACCACAATCAACAACATCGTCATCATGAGTGATTCAGGAACCAACACAAAACCATTAGAGATGGCTACTGATCTCTCGAACCCGTTTTTATTACACCCCTCTGATCAACCTGGGAACATCTTGGTAGAGCATTGGTTGTAAAGTCTCTTGAAATTTCGAGTATGCTCTGTGGTTGCAGTTTTGACTGATCTTCCACATCAGAAAAGATTTCTTGAGATTATTGCTGGTGCAATCTTCCACAAGGTCAACCATTCTAGGCATGGCCTCTCATTCAAAATGGGAAAGTCCCAACCACCCGCTCTATCTCCACCACTCGGATCAACCTGGTGCAATCCTCGTACCACAACCATTGGTGGAAGACAACTACAACACATGGGTTTAATCCATGAGTATGGCCTTAACGGTCAAGAACAAACTTGGTTTTGTTGACGGGACGTCAACAAACCAAGTGAGGATAATTTTGAGGAACTGCAGCAATGGAATCGCTGCAACAACTTTGTCAAGACATGGCTACTAGGCTTCATGACAAAGGAAATTTCAGGGAGTGTCATCAACTACAAGGATGCTCGACAAATGTGGACCGATCTGCAGGAGAGGTTCTCACATGTGAATATAGTTCAGCTGTTCCATGTTGAGAACGAAATTCATGATTGCGTCCAAAACAATATGAGTGTAAGTCCTTACTTCACTAAACTTAAAAGTTTATGTGATGACGTGATACTCACATGTAACAATTTGAGAGAAATTGAAGAGACTAAACTCTTCCTTTCCAAACATTTTAAACTAAAGGATTTGGGAAAACTCAAATACTTTTTGGGGATAGAAGTTGCAAGATCTAAACAAGGGATTGCATTGTGCCAACGCAAATATGCATTGGAAATACTAGAAGATGCAAACCTGTCCCTTACACAAACTGATGGGACGCTCCTACATGATCCTTCTTCATACAGGCGACTCGTAGGGAGGCTGATTTACTTAACCATCACGCGACCTGACCTGACTTATGTGGTTAATTCATGGACAAGCCACGACAACCACACCTTGAAGCGGTGCAAACAGCTTACATACGGACCTCGAATCAACCTGCAGACTTGTTCACCAAACCACTAAGCTTGGCACAATTTGAGATCTTAATTAGCAAGTTGGGTGTCATCGACATTCACACTCCAACTTGAGGGGGAGTGTTAAAATGCTTGAAATAAACATGTTGGAATAATGGTAGGCTAGTCAATTTTCTTGTTCAAAGTTAGGCAAGTTAGGTTAGTCAAGCAAGTTAGGTAAGTTAGGCAAAATTAGGCTTATGTTTTTTTTCTTCCCTATATATATGTTTCATCTTGTAATTGTTTTCATCAAGCAAATATACAAAGCCATCTTCAACACTTCTCTCTCATGGCTTAAACTCTAGAACCCATGAAACCTTAGCAGGTTCATATTTTATCACCCTGCTCATGCTAGAGCTTTGGAATAGTGACCCCTCCATCACAACCAAAATCGAATTACAAACCATAACATGAATCTAATTTGGACAAGGAAATTCAAGGAGTGATATACGGCTAACATGGAATCCCTCCACTTAAAGAACCTGTATATTACCTTTTAAGGTCTTTATCTGTTATTTTATAAATGGACCAACTGATATTTAAAAATTTCATTCAGAAGTAGGTGAGGGATAAGACATTAGGATGAGAATAACAACACTCAATACACATGTCATTAATTAAAATAGTTCATAATATTTATTGCGTTGTCCGGAAAAGAAAAGAACTTCAACTAGGGTGCATGTGAGATTGCTTCTCATGCTTGAACTGAAAAACTTTGATGACTTCCAAGATTTGTAACTTTCACTTAAATAACTTCTATAAAAATTATTTTCCTTTAATTTACTGTTATTAGCAAACATTTTAACTACTTTCCAAAGGTATTTTGATTACTTTTAAAACATGATTAGTAAGTGATTATGTGCACAATTTTGAATTATAATTGACAAAACAATGGCTTTTTCGAATTTTGAAGGTAAACCATGGCAATTTGGTGAAGCTAGAGGGCTTCTGCATAGATCAGGAGGATGATTCTTGCTATCTAATTTACGAGTATGTCGAAAATGGTTCTCTTTATTCATGGTTGCATCATAACCAGAGGGAAAAATTGAGTTGGAAGACAAGGCTGCGAGTTGCTATCGACGTTGCAAACGGTCTCCTATACATTCATGAGCACACTAGGCCGAGGGTTGTGCACAAAGACATCAAGAGCAGCAATATTCTATTAGATTCGAACATGAGAGCGAAAATAGCAAATTTTGGGCTAGCAAAGACCGGTTGCAATGCCATAACAATGCACATTGTTGGAACTCAAGGTTACATTGCACCCGAGTATCTAGCTGACGGGGTGGTATCGACAAAAATGGATGTTTTGTCTTTTGGGGTGGTTTTATTAGAGCTTGTTTCGGGGAAGGAGGCGGTTGATGAAGATGGAAATGTTTTGTGGGCAAGTGCTGGTAGTATTTTGGAGGGAAATGAGGAAGAGAAGGCAAGGAAACTCAGGGAGTGGGTGGACAGTGAACTTGTCTTGGAGTCGTTCTCAATGGAGAGCATAGTGAATGTTGTGACTGTTGCCATTGCTTGTGTGCATAAAGATTCTTCAAAAAGGCCAACCATGGTGGATATTGTCTATGCCTTGTGTAAGAGTGATGATTTGTTTTTTGACATCTCCGATGATGGATCATCGGCTCCCCCAGTAAGAGCAAGTTGACCAGCGATGAACTAAGTTTTATTTTTCTTTTGGCTTTTATTTCATTTAGGAAAGACAAAGGTTATAGTCGAATTCTTATTGTGAACGTGAGGGTAAGTGATAGTTTTACTCTTTAGAGCTATTGTCTAAGTAATTGTTATGTACCTGTAAATAATATTATGTATTTGACTTCTTGAGGATATGTGTTTCTACTCGTAATATTTTTATCACGGTGAGGTGTTACTGGTAAAATCTGGAATAATATTATTCAAGTGGTAGGAAAAGAATCATTAGGAACCAAAAATCAAACTCAAGAGGTATGCGACCAACTAGCTATTAGTTTAGCAGTATTCTCTTTCAGACTGTTGAATTAGGTGCCAAGTTCAAATTAGTGATACACATAAGAAAATTAGAATAAAAAAAAAAAGGAAGAAAAACACTCAAAATCAAGAGAGAGCCACATCAAGCTTGCAAGATATCGCAAACGTTGCCGTTCCATTTCAATGAAGGGCTGTAGAGAATTCAATATAGAAAAAATTTATGACGAGTGGGCAAAAATGGTTGTATGATAAGAAGTTGAGCCGGGCAGCACGCTAGGTTAAGGCATCATCATCTGCAGGATCTGGGCAGTCGCTGGCTGTTGAATCCCATCACATCCCGGACTGGTTCAATATGTAGGTTTGCCACCCACCTGGAGACAGAGGGGCGTCTTACTAACCCGAGTAACATAGGGTGTGCTTAATACGACCCCGCACCTATTCTCTCATGGAGAGTGTAGTGCTCTACCATCCGAGAAGCACAGGGCAAGCTTAACACGACTTGGTAAAGAAAGTTTTTTCCCGCTCTCCCAGAAAGAGCAAGATGAATTGCGATGAATTAAAGTTGTTATATTTTTTTGGCTTTTATCTCGATCTGTTAGGAAAGATAAAAACTAGATTTGAACTAGCTATTGGTTAGCAATATTCTCATCTGCAGTATCACACCCTGTACAATATCCATTTTGTGATTTGCTACCCACTCATAACTATTAAGAGTACAAGTTTCAGTTAGAAATACAGTTAGCAAGTTTATTAGTATTTGGTTAGAGTTATTAGGTTTTCTAGTATAAAACAGTGAGTGTAATTTTCATTATTTGAAGTTAATACAAGTCTCATATTTCTCCCTGTAAACTCTCTCTCCAAACTCTCTGTGTTCATCTTTTTTTCTCTTCATCTTTCTTTTGATTTTCTTTTCAATTCTCAAATATTTCAATCTAGTTAACATGGTACCGGACTCGCCTGGCTCACACCGTGGATTCTGGTGGTTCCGTTTTTCTTTAGATTTTTTATTTTCTATTCAGATTTTCAATAGAAATTCTGTAAGTTCTTCAGTGCTTTCGCGATCGTCCCGTAACTTCTTGGTTCATTTTTTCTTCTGGGCTATGAACATATATTGTCGGTGATATCTGGGTCATCAAAATTGTTTCTTCAGGCCAAATAGAAGTGGAAATTTGTTTTTCTTTTCAGTTCTTGAAGTCGGGAAATTTTCAGATTTTCATCGAGTTCTTAATACAAGGAAAGAAGATGGGATGTCAAGCAATTTTTTTGGACCCAGTGGAATCCCTTCATCCCAATCGGCGACTGCTACTGGTATTTCTACTACCATTGGGTTCCAAGAAGGAGCATTATTCAGCCCTTCAATCAAGGCCTTGCACTGCTCACCCCAATTGTCCCTCTGGTGCCCAATTTTTACTCAGCAACGTCAAAATCACATCTGGGTTTTTCATCTTTCGTGCGTAATCTGTGATTTCAGAAATCGTAGCGTGATTTGAACTCAGTTGGTTAATGGGTTCTTGCCTGTTCGATCCTACTCGTCAATGAAAAATTCAGGAAGGTGATATATTTGGAGTTTGGGTATGATTTCATTCTGAATTCTTGGTTCAATTTCACTTTCTTGAGGATTTGGTCATGTGAATTCTTGGTTCATTCTAAATTCTGCAAAATATGGAATTGTTCTTTCTGGTTAATTTTTTGTAGTGTACTCTAAAATTTTTTCCATTTTGCTTGGGAAGTGAAAGTTGTGGCACGAAGCCATTAGTAATTGAAATCTATGTGCTTTCTCCGTCGCTTCTTCTGATTTTCTGGATTCATGATTGGGTTAGTGATGTCCGTGGTAATTTCGCACACCAGGTGTTCGACGATTTGCTCCAACCATGTCTTGTTGTCTATACTTCATTTGCTTCTTCATTATTGAGTGATTCTTGAGACTTGGTGATTATGGAGAAGAGAAAATTGACTTTGAAGAAGTGAAAATGGATGTGGATATCATGGAAATAGTAGAATCAGATGTTGAATTCGAATCAATGAGTTAGGCACTTGAAAGTCATCAAAGTATTCATATAGAATGAATAACCATTCTCTGTATCCGATCAGTTCTCAAGCTATACCACTTCTCAGTCAAGGTTTTACTATCCCTTCTCAGTCATTCTTTCATTAATGAAGATTGTTTCTGATTCAATTCTTTCTGTTACTAGTAGTTCATTTTCTAATTGGCTAGATATGAACTGGTTTGTAACGGGTCATCAAAGTGGGGCTGTTAAGGTATGGCAAATGGTTTATCCCACAAACCTCAAGAGTTTTCAACAGAAATCAATGAGCAATGAGATGGGTGGTTTAAATCTCAATGATAAGCACCATAGTACAAGTTTGGTGAAATGGGTATGTGTTTTGTTCTATGTAAATTGTTATGCGTTGAGAAAGATTACAGTCACGACACATTGTAATTCTTGTGATTAGGAGTTGTGGCATATACTATTGTGTTTTCTAGTAATTCATCTCTTGGGCAAGTGTTCATTTTCTTGATTACTTTTGGAAAAGAGTTGAATCTGGGATTGAGGCATGATGCCAGTAGTTAAAGGAGCATTGCTTGAGATGAAAATATAGCTGTGACATGGAATGAATTGCAATTCTTTTACGAGGTCCGATGGCATAGAATGGAATGCATAGCCCTGCAGTGTTGGTTATTTTCAGGTCCCTAGCAAATAACTTGGCCCCAATTCCGGTTAAAGTGGCTGTTGCAAAGTGGTGAAGGCATCGATTATCATACATTGACAGATACTGCAGCATTATTTGAGTTCCTTGCCTCAGCCTATAATGTCGAGTCTAACCAGCTCAGTTGTTAGCATGTATCTACTATAAGTTCGGTTATACGATGAAGTTTGAAAAAGTTGTTAACGGTAAATCCCACGAAAGGTAATTCCATGATGTGAATAGGTAAATCCCAGGAAGGGTAATCCTACATAGTCCAATAATGTACAACATTTTCCAATGCTCTGTCTAAATGCTGGCAAAAATGTGTAGTCTAGGTTGACCAATATTTTATGCATGTACATGGTCCAGCATTTTCTAATCTTTTGTGTACAAATGCTGGTCCCAGTTGAAAATTGGGTGAAAGCAATGAACTGAAGTGAATGTTACAGTGTTTTGTATATCTAAATTTATCTTATTGTTTTCTTCGACTATCTCTGCATTTTTCAAGCATAATAATCAACACAGTTTTTAATCCCGCTGCAACGCGCAGGCAGCATTGCCTAGTAAAGTCTAAAGCTCGAAGGGCATTGCTAATTGTTTTTCTTATTATAAAAAGTAAAATAAATAAAGCCTTTAAAACAACTTGCATCAAAAGGCAATTCTAACATTCCAAAGTTGTGTTGTGCTCTCCTTTGTCCTCAGATGGAAAATTATGATGCCAAAACTCAAACTTGAAAGTTTCTGGGGCGATGGGCAAAAAACTGGTTGTAGGAGTCGTCAAACCAGGCAGCACGCTAGGTAAAGACGTCATCATCTGTCAGATCTGGGCAGCCAGAGGCTGTTATCCTAGGGCGTTTTCCGGGTTGAATGTCTTTGTGGGTTTTGCTACCTACCTTTTGAGAGTGGGGTGCTTTACTAATTCGAGTAGTAGGCAAAGTGGGGTGCTTTACTAATTCGAGTAGTAGGCCTAGAGCGCCATCTGCGAGCTGAATATCTTTGTGGGTTTGGCATATTCCAGGCTGAATAGTGTTGTGGGCTTCAATTCATCAATCACTTGAACTCTTTCTTAGGTAGAAACTCACACTATTAGGCTCGGCAAAAATATTTTTCAGTATAAAGCCTTATAAGCACTTGTGTGAAGCAAGTGCGTGAAGCAAATGTGGAATTGCACTTATTGTACATGTTGATCTGTTCAACTCATCTTTTATTGTATTTGTAGTTTTCTATGATAGATTTCACACCATGACAATTGGATTCAGCTTCCACCACTTGCCCCACTTTCATTGCTTCTTGTGTTGTCTTTGTTCTCCATCCTCACTTTCCCTTAACCAAGTAATCACTGATCTCTATTCTCACGCATTCACGCACAACAATGGTTTGTAAAAATTCTCTTACAAGTTACAACCATTCTCTTAAATAACAATACAGAAATTTCAAAGGGTTGGTCTAGTGGAAAGCGAGAGCAAAGAGTTGGAGCTCCCAATCCGAATTCAAACTCCCATAGACGCATATCTTAGGGCCAGTGATTATGATTTTGTGTATCATTTGATCCTTGTGTAAAAACTATGATACTGCCTCATGGCTCATGCAGTACCAGAACTACATGGAAAAAGAAGTCAGTTTATCACTATGAGATACCTCTTATAATTTTTTGTTATCAGTAAAATTTTCTTCATACCGTCAAGGTTTTCCAAAAAAAAAAAAAAAGAAAAAGAAAATCCCTTCCATCAAATTACCGTGTCTCATTGGTAATACTTGTTCATATAAAGTCGATTTATATTAGAAAATGAAATTATACTTTTATCCTTTTCAACCACATAACATTGACTTGAATAACTTTCAATATTATTAATTGATTTTGAGGTTATTCATGTGTTGAGATCCACAATATCAAGTACCCCCAGGTAAAAATACAACGTTATTCATGTGAGACGTTGATATATTGTTTGATTGCAGATGAAATCGGGATAAGAAATCAAAAACCGCTATTGGTGATAATTTTCAGGACAGTCTTAGAGATATCAAATTTTTTTAAATCAAATTACAAATCAAATAATGTGTCATTAATAATAAATAAATACGTTAATCAGTATTTAATTAATAATTCAATTATTTACAACCATATTATTTAATTTAAAAATTTTGATCTTCTCAACGGTATCGTAATCCTCGCAAAATAGAAATATCATCAAATAATTGATTATTGGTGTTCTTGTTTGGAACATCTCCATCCACAAGCTTTAATGGTACTGAAATTAATCATCAATCGACGACAAAAGGTTTGACAACGACTGTTCAGTGTCCTCTGTAGTTGCAAGCAAGCATAGGAAAGCAAATGACATTTTTGGGAGGGACCACGTGGTTGAGAGATTCTTCAGTATAATTGGTATCCGAAATATTCATCAACGTATTATTATAAAAATAGTAAGATATATATTTTAAAAAATTAATAACTTAAAAAATAATACCTGTTTCCATTGAAAAATCTCTGCAGGTGGTCCACGTTGGATTCCCCGAAAGATCCTAGATTTCTGTTTCTTTTTTCCAACTTCCATTTGTGTTGTTTGAAGTTTCTGTTGCGTCTCCAATGTTTCCTTCTTTCTTGTGAAACCTCAAAACTCCGGAAAAACACTTGTGACTGTCACAGTCTCACAGACATGGTTCTTCCGAGTAGTCAGCTGCACAGCTTGCAGCTCTGCGTTTTGCCTTGTCGGGTTCCCGTCTCCAACCGTTTTTCTTCCCCAAAAAGGTATTTAGAGTTTCATTTCCTCATCTTTTCAATTACCAAGTGAGGGTTTTTTATAATGCCAGTTTTTGGTTGTTTGATGGCATTGGCATTCATATGGGTTTTAAAGGGTTTATTTCGTTAATTGGTTAATGGACTAATTGTAGCAAACGTCCTTGAACTGTAGTTCGAGTTGCATTTTCGTGTATGAATCCGAACGTTAGGTTCTTTAGCGTCCGACTTTGGTCCAGGTTTGCACTCTTGGTCCTGAAAACCAATTCACTTGAACCCCATCACTTGGTAGTGGTACTTGGTTGTTGTTAACCTTCAAGTTTCATGCTTTGTTTCTTGGTAGATTTTATATGTTCCTCTGATTCCTAAGTATTTGTCAACTGGGTAGTACTTGAAATTCTCAACTGTTGATTGTAATGCGAATTGAGAGATTTCGGGTGTTCAACTGTTGGGTAGTGCCGAATTCTTTTGATACAAGTGTGAACTTGTTGGAGTTTGAAGTTTGGTAGATAAAGGGGCTGGTTAAGTTGCCTGGAAGTTTAGTTTCTGTGTTAGTACCCGGATGGAGAGGAAGTACGACAACAAGACTCATTGTTTTTTCGATTTGGGAGTAGGGCTTGAAGTAGAGGGATAACGTTTGCACCCCTCACCCGAGGAACCCAACCTAGCCTTAAGGAAGAACTTTCACATCCTGCAGCAGGAATTGAACCTACAATGTTACCGGCTCTAATGGCGGAGAGAGAGTGATCAAAAGATGAGTACTTTCCGTGAGGACTTATCTGGATTCATTACGCCCTTTCCTTGCAGATTGACATACACGGTTTCTGATATTCTAAATACTTCAGCTCAAACTCCTGCATATCTTCGAGGAAATTGTCTGCTTAAACCACCTTATTATTTTAACTAGTACTAAATGCCTTTCTCATGCTGTTGCCTATTTAAAAGTATGTGTTCCTCCTGTAGAGTAGGAGTTTGATGACAATAATGGTTTACTGATGAAAACGGTCAGTTAATGTGCGATGCCATATACATAAATTCTCCGTGTCGAGCTCTGTTTCATAAGCCCTTATCATCTGTTCGGTATTTACAGAACCAAGATGCACGGTTATCACATTTAAGTTTTGCAAGCAGCATATGGTGTTATGAATGAAAAGCTTTCCGATTTCTATCTCAAGCATATTGTGATAAATACCATATTATGTAACTGACAGAAATTGTAATTTGGAGTACAGTTGTTGATGTCTGTATTTGTGCAACCTAGTTATGATACATACATTGGGGCTATTGATGCACAGTTATCCTGAGTTTTAGCGCACATGAGCCATATGATGCTAACTTTGATATGATACTTAACAGGAAATTAATGCCATGCCACTTTTGGTGGATCAAATCTCCGTCTTTACATGCATGTAGTTTCAACAGAGGTGAGAATATTGTTTGTATGCTTTATCATGTGTGAATGCATTGATATTCTGCTTTATATTTTGATCACTCACCAGGGATATCTTACATATGTTTATTCTTTTTACAGGAAAATGTGAGGCCAGTTCTCAAGGGGCAGAAAATAAGTTAGATTCCACTGTGTATATAAATGTTGAAGACGATTCGAATGACAAACTCTTTAGTGCAGACCCAATTAATATTTCTCAGGTGAGAGCATTAGATAGAAATTTTTTTATTTATCTGTTCAATTTCTAACGAGAGCATTAGATGGGTGAATCTGCATTAGATATAATTGTTTTTTAATCTGAAAAAAAGAACAAATCAGTTTTGCTGAATTAGAATTGATTAAAGCGGGTAACAGCTTAAACCCCTTTCGAGGTTCCTCTATTTAGTGGATTCACCCGTTTACTCTCTGTTATCAACTATTTGTATCCATGATAACTTGAACAAACTCATCATATTCTGAATCTTTTAATTCCGGGAAAACCTGCTGGCTTCAGATCTTGCATTTTATTCATATCATGGCGCTACTAGTATTTAGTAAATTTCTTGATGGAATTTGGTGTATTTGCAGGTTCACCTGACTAAAGTCATGATGGGATTGGTGTCCTTTTATTTCTCAATTAGACTTGTGCAGTCAAGTATTTTTAATACTTTCATCAAGATTGTCCAAGCAAAACTTCCCTATATCATTCAAACTTTCGGGGCTGCCACCTTGCCCCTTGCCTGTGTTTCTAATTCTTTGAATAAACCCGTGCCTCGTCCGTTGGATGTGTCTTTTCCTTCATTTCAAGATATTAGATGGAGCTTTGCACGGTTACTGTATCTATTTAACATCCAACTTGAGAAAAATGTTGCCACGTAAGTGAAGATTTTGGATAGAGCTTTGCAAAGTTACCGTTCTCGTTTGGCTAAATTCTTTTGTAAATGTTTTTAGGTTCTTTGTGGTGCTCCTGGTAGCATGCTTCTCATTTGTTGTCATTGGTGGCTTCCTATTCTACAAGTTTAGGTAACCTATAATCCTTTCTAAGAGCAGGTCGAATTACTTCTCTGGCATATTCTGCTTCATGTTGCTTTATGGTAGTTCATTATATAGCAATCTTTTTCTTGGTGTCTAGACTATTAGATTGATATAAATTGATGGCCCATTTCATAGCAGCTGAAGTTTTCTAATACGGTATCACCGTATCAGAGCTTTGGTAGCAGGAGGTCCTGGATGTGGAACCTTCAATCCGTTCACTACTTTTTTGGTGCAGGGTGGGGTTTCAGCTATATTTTTCTTTCTGTTTGCCTGGCAACATGGAAAGCAAGAACGGGTTTTGTGTAAGGGACGGTGTTAGATTGATATACATTGTTGACCAATTCCCAAACAGCTTAAGCATTTGGGGTCTAATCGTTGTCTATCACAAATGAATTGCTGAAAGAATATGGTTTTGTCTCTTCTATCCATCTTCTTTACAAGGATCTCAGCATCTTAGACCAACAATTATTTTATATTCTAACACTCCCGTCAAATGCTGGCCTCTTTTCACCATTAAAGGCCAACTTGTGGAATTCAACTTATATTGGTTACACTTGCATGATTTGACCAGGATTTCCTGCTTTGATATCATGAGAAAGTTTGTTGTTATCACACTATTCCAAAAAACTTGAAGCTGTTATGATGTCGGCTGACAATTATTTGATATTGTAACGGTTCAGCAGTCTTATTAATGGTATTATTTTTAAATGAATTTATTCCTCATGCTTCTTTACAATCTGAATGCATTTCAAATTACACAGGGGTAGTAAGGAGTCTTTGGAGGACTGCTTCTGGGAGGCTTGGGCATGTCTGTGTTCATCATCGACACATCTAAAAGTGTGATGTCGTTTTCTACTTTTATCATTTGGTTCATTCTATAAGCTTTCGCTCATTCTGTATTTTCTTAAATGATTGTAAATAACATGTATTGTACGATGTACACTGCAGCAAAGAACACGCATTGAACGTGTTATTGGTTTTGTTCTTACAATATGGGGCATATTAGTTTACACTCGCTTATTGAGCACAATGACTGAACAGTTCAGGGTAAGTTCTTGAATCATGGAACATTATCGTACATCTAACTTATATGTAAACGGCATCCTTATGGCCATGATTTGCACAGACCAATATGTACAGGCTGAGAGAGGGCGCACAAATACAAGTTCTGGAGACTGATCATATCATTATTTGTGGAGTGAACAGTCATCTTCAGTTCATACTGAAGCAACTAAACAAGTATCACGAAATTGCTGTCCGCTTAGGTACTGCTACAGCTAGGTAATCTAATACTTGTACTCGGACAGAGGTTCTTATATCAGGATTGTGTGGTTAAATTACTGGCTTGTGTTGTTGTCTTGCTTACATGTTCACAGGAGGCAGAAAATTCTTCTTATGTCCGATCTCCCAAGAAAGCAGATGGACAAGCTCGCGGACAATTTAGCCAAAGATCTTATTCATATTGACATCCTTTCAAAGAGGTGCGGCTATAAGAAATCATCTAAGTCATCTCTGTCTGATTTTGGAAGGCCTCGGTGCAATGAATATAAAAATTAACAAAGTAATAAATGATGTCATAGGTAATTGGATTTGATAATAAAATAGAGACTTTGTGTGCTTCTGATTCTTACATTGAGGCTCTACTCTTACAGTTGCAGCCTTAGTTTAACAAAATCATTTGAAAGAGCCGCTGCCAACAAGGCACGTGCAATAATTATACTGCCAACGAAGGGTGACCGGTGAGAACTTGATCAACTTTAACTTCTAAGTGAGAGATCATCTTAGAGTATACAAGATTTTTGTTAAAGGTTCTTTGGAATTTCCTAGTATATTACAAATTTCTTCTCTTTCAAACGTGTTTTGACTTCACATCCTCATCTGTTTAGGTATGAAGTTGACACTGATGCTTTTTTGTCTGTTCTGGCTCTTCAACCTATTCCTAACATGGAATCTGTCCCCACAATTGTTGAGGTATATCACTAATCACTGTGTCTTCGTACTAAACTTTATTACAAAGTGTGCTAAAACCATGTTAAATTTTCCCTCCCCAATGATGCAGGTTTCAAATTCCAATACGTGTAAGCTCTTAAAGTCAATCTCAGGGTTAAAAGTAGAGCCTGTAGAAGATGGTGCATCAAAATTATTTGTTCAATGCTCTCGTCAAAAGGGACTCATAAAGATCTACAGGCACCTGCTTAATTATCGAAGTATGGTACAAGTCTCTTTCGAAGAAATAACTAATTTTCTCGTGATGATGCTTTTGAAATTCTATTTTTGAACCCTCAAAGTTAACTTTATGCATTACCAAAAGGACATGTGATTAATGACCAACAATCGGAAAGTTACAGATGAAATGTTATTGCTGTAATGATAATTTCTCCCATTTTATCAGTTGTGCATTTATTTGTGGTAATAAATCGATACCTTGAGGCCCTACTATCTTTACAAATATCAGTTTGAAATCTTTAGGCGGTAACTAGAAATTAGACCTGTCAACCCAAGTCATGTGTTGTTCTTTTTACTACGGTGATTATTTCTAAATCATGTTGGTTATCAGGCAACTGGAACCATCTCTCCGATCATTTCTGAGATGGCACACTAATTGATATCATTTCTGCTCAGTGCAGAAAATGTATTTAATCTTTGCAGTTTCCCAAGTCTAGCGGGGATCAAGTATAGGAGGTTACGACATGGGTTTCGAGAGGTAACACCATCTGCCAAATGTAATTCTGCTAGTGAAGAACTTATTGCGGCTGGCTGATTTGGAATTTCTCTGATTGGATATCCCTTTCAGGCAGTTGTTTGTGGGCTTTATAGGAACGGGAAGATAGACTTCCACCCCAATGACAGTGAAATCTTGCGGGAAACTGACAAAGTATGAGAAGTTTTGGACTTAATTTACATTTTTAATTTGAACTAAAACAAGCACCAGTAACTTTGAGATTTCTTTTGACTTGTGAAAAATGGATTCATAAACACAATGTTTGTTAAAGTTTTGTTTTGTAAATTTCTCTACACACCGATGGTTGATTAGATTGTTTACTTTCGCAGTTCCTGTTTTTATTTATCATGAGCAGACAATTAGACAAAAGTGCGGTAAAATTTGATAATTGCAAAATAGAAGAAAGAAACTAAGATGATCATGGAAACCTGAGCGATTCACTCTGTGACTGCTTCATTTGCTTTGGTATTTGCTTTATGTTGTTTTGCTGGCTGAATGGATCGTGGTTAAACATCATTTTTATTTATGAGCTCCTAACGTTGTGCACTTTCATCTTGTAGGTATTATTCATTGCACCTGTTAATGGGAGTAAGACACCAGATATTACTTATTCGAATGTTGTCAAAGAAATAGGCGCTGATCAAAGTTTGGATGATCTAGAAACAAACGGTGGTACTCACCCGCATTCCTTGCAACTGGTGAAAACACGACTTGAGAACATTGTCAGGCGTCCCAAGAAACCAGGCTCTAAGGTGTGACTTTACTAAGACATAATTGCTTGAAGGCCACCAGGACTTGATAGATTTGGTCTCCAACTCTGAATAAATTTGTTCTTATTAATGCAGGCTTCAGATTATAATCTGGGACCAAAAGAATTTATACTTCTGCTTGGATGGCGCCCCGACATCGTAGAGATGATTGAAGAATATGACAATTATCTTGGACCTGGCAGTGTCGTGGTATGTTCTAATTCGCTTGGAACTCTTTGTGGATCCTATACTCAGCAATTTCACTGAACTGTAAAACAATGTTCTAATTAGTAAAGGTGTATTGTTAATTACGCAAGTGCATGTGTGATGGAATCGTGGAGAGGTAGTTATATTAAATGGATGCAAGGTACTCCAAAGTAACAGAAGGCGGTGAAAATTGCTAATATATCAATTGCCCTGATCTGTAAAGCATTAGTAAACCTACATTGTTACTTACGCAAGTACATGTGTGATAAAATTGTGAAGAGGTAGTTATATTAAGTGGCTGCAATGTACTCCAAAAGTAATGTGAAGGCGGCGAAATCGCCAACAAATCAATTGGGATGTTATTGCAATTTTCTTCATCTTAAGGAAGCATGATAGAGACTAAGCAATACTAGAATTTTTTGTCTTCACAACCAGGAATCATTGTTTTATATATGCAGGAAATTCTGTCAGATGTACCGTTAGAGGACAGAATGAAGACGAGACAAGTTTCTGAACACGGAAAACTCAAACACATCAAGGTTTCTCATCGGGTACTGCCTCACTCTTTCAACCTAGAGAGTGGAACCTTCTGGTGTCATTATGGATTTCGTTTCTTTCTCGATACTAGTTTTCTCTGAAAGTTTCCTTTTTTGCCCTTTAAAACTTCCATTTTTTTCAATGTGCTGCAGATTGGAAATCCATTGAACTTTGAAACCTTACAAGATACCATAGAGCATTTCCATAATTCATTGAAGAACGAAGATGTTCCCTTGTCGGTGGTTGTAATATCCGATAGAGAATGGCTTCTCGGAGGTGAACACACTTGAATTCCCCCCTCCCTTCTCTTTTCTTGGTTTTATGATGTTTAAATTAGCTTTTGGTTGCATTGTGTTAAAGTACCCTCTCTTCAGATCCAACCAGGGCAGACAAGCAATCCGCGTATTCTCTTCTTCTTGCTGAAAATATTTGCAACAAACTTGGTGTAAAGGTAGGTCAAGTTCATTTAAACATCAGTACCTCATTTCCAATTTGGTAAAATTTCAAACTCTGAGTTTAATTAATTAAATAGTTTTCACAATAACTTAGTCATAATTGTCACCTAGAGCAGACAAAGGAAGTAACAAAGTGGTGTACTGCAGGTACAGAATCTTGTTGCAGAGATCGTGGACTCGAATTTGGGCAAACAAGTATGATGCAGCAGACTTTTCTCAATGAATATGATTTTTCTATCAAATATTTTTCCATATTAACATTATTATACACCCCAAAATCACTGCAGATCATGAGAATTAAGCCGTCCCTGACTTACATTGCCGCAGAGGAAGTAATGAGCCTCGTAACAGCCCAAGGTATTGAATCATTGTACTAGACTTAGTTCTCACCACATATATAATGGTCAAATTCCAAAATAACAAGTCATTATTTGATTGTGCATATCAGTTGCTGAGAACAGTGAACTAAATGAAGTGTGGAAAGACATTCTTAATGCCGAGGGTGATGAAATATACGTAAAGGTAAGCACCTTGAATCCTGAATTTTAATATGCTATGATTTTGATCCTGGTTGGACGTTGTCTTTTTTATATTTTCAGCTACAGGATTTGGATTGGATATCCGTTAAAACCGTATATTTAAACTTTGCCTGTTTTTGTTCCGACAGGATATCAGCCTCTATATTAAAGACGGAGAGAACCCTTCGTTCTTTGAGCTTTCTGAAAGAGCACAACTGCGGAAAGAAGTGGCGATAGGTTATGTGAAAAACAACAAGAAGGTAAAAACATCTTGATTTGATTCGGCTCTGAAATTGGTTTAGACATCTCATTCATATCTTATGTCACGGTGCAGGTTATCAATCCAGTTCCCAAGTCCGAACCCCTCTCCCTTGAGTTGACAGATTCGTTGATAGTTATATCTGAACTCGAAGGAGAACAACCTATCGTTCTGTAGACTCTACATTTGGTCGCCGGTCCATTGTTTTCGTTGCTGTTGAGTGTTATATGATTTCAAGTTGAAACGTTCACCCAAATTTTGGTCGTGAAAGTCTGAATCCCATGCTAAATAGAAGCACTCATGTTTTGACAGTGAAAATGTTCTCCGAGCTTGTACCATAGAACCGGTATTAGCACTCATGTTTTGCAGTATTAGCTTCTTTTCTGATGTGAAACACTGTAACACTGGTGCAGGGAACAAACAAATTCATGGAAATTTGTCCAATAAAGGAAATCTGGAGGTTGAGTATTCACCCCCTCCTAGAATATTGGATTAACAATAACAAGCATTGTTTGCCATGTTACTATACCTTGATATTGTCTTTAGAATAATGCTAGGTGCATCAAATTTGTGCACTAAATTTGTACACACCCAATAATGCCACACCAATCATATTTACACTTTAATTCAAGTTGGGAATTTGATTAATAATTGTAATGAAAATTTAGGAAATACCCCAAAATGGGACATTTTCTTAATCTTTGGATAGAAATAAGATTTTTTGAATATGCACAAAGCATGCACGCGCCATGCACAGTTGCTAGACAGAAATAGGATTTTCCTACACCTTGAAATGACCTAATTGCCCTCATATATAAATGGGTTATCTCCTCCCATTTTTTTATTTCTCTCTCTACTCTCTTTCTGTCAAAGAACCCTAACGATGCACTCACCCTTTAACAACCCACCTCACTGGCAGCAACCCTTTCTCTCTCATCAATAGCCGTCCTTTCACCCATCCCCTCTCTCTGTTTTCGAACTGGTGACCCAAGATTCAGATCACATCTAACTTTTGGGTGGCAAGACAATTCCCATCTCACAATCCCAAAAGCTTGGTGTGTAATGGATAATAATTCATCCAACAAAGCTCTCATAAAGGTCGCATGTGGGATTAGATGAATCAACATGAGCCAAGCCACTCAGTATTACGGTCTGGTGGTATTACTCTTCACTTGGAAATGAGAGGTCTTAGGTTCGAATCTCGTGGATGGCGAATTCGATACCAAATTAGGTTGCCCATTGTGTGGCTTAACCAAACCCCCCCTCTCCTTAGTGTAAAAATATCAATGTATTAAAAAAAACATGAGCTAAAGCCCAATAAGAGTGATGCGGGTTTCTTTACGATATTTGGGGAATAATTTTTTAAAATTTTTTAAAGGTTTGTTTATGGGTTTTGATTTCAAAGTGCAATATTTATGAGTATTAATTTTTGGGTTCATATGTTTTATGGCTGCTGGGTTTTTTGGCTTTACCTGTATTTTGTGAGTTCTTGGGTTCTATGGCTAAGGTCAAATGTTTCTTGGCTTTGGCTTCAATTTTTTTTCCAGAAAACTATACATTGTATGCACACGAGATGCATAAAGGAGGTCAAATTGGGGTTTGTGCTCAATTATTGTAGTCTAATTTTGACATAACGCAATTAACAATGACACAAAATCAGACGCCCTATACGATTCGAACCTACGACATCGGGTTTTGGAGACTTAAGCATGCTTTGTTCATGCTTTATGCTGTGCTTCTTTTCATTTAAGAAAGCAAACATTGTTAATGTTACCAAAAACTTCTCCCTTTTCCATTTACTAACAAAAATATATGAGAACTAAATTTGAAGACAAGTAAAGGAAAAGACACGAATCTAATCCCTATTAAAAACATTTAACATATCACAAAAAAAGTTCATTTCTTGATGCCATCTACACGAATTGCAGCTACTGAATTTGTCATGGCACCAGAAATCCTAATAGGGTTAGACTGTGAAAGGACCTTGTGCACTTCCACAATCGCTGCATGCTTTGGCGGCAACATTGTCCTCATGAAGTTTTATTATTCTACTTCTAACTTCCCTATCCACCCTAATTGACCAAAAAAACCGCCAAGCTCTTTCTCTACATTTCATTACACTTACCAATTTATGAGAGAATGTAGAAGGTTGAGGCCTCTCTCTTTTTCACCCCCCGGTGCCCACACCAAGATTGCACTATATATGTATGTTGATGCTTGATGACCCTTGGAGATCGTCGTCTTCAGAGACTCAATTCCGAGTTCAGAATTATCGTATCGGAAGTACCATCGCATCCCTTATGTGTACAAGGCCTTAGGATTGTTGCACTCCCTGCACCGATCCAAAAACTTGTACACTTCTTTATGTGTCCTCTGTGAAGTCAGTGAGTTGACCCTTTCAAATCTCTGAATGCTGATGTGTTTGAAGATGCGGTCATGTTCGGCGAGTTGGTTGAACTTCTTACACACCATGTTTGCTGAATATAAGGAACGAAAGAAGCAAGAAGTAACCTTGGTGGTCAGTATTTCCATAAGAAACTTGTCCGAAAAAGATTTTATGAAAGTTGAGGTTATTGTGCCTTTCTTCATTGCTCTGCCTTTCTTCATCGTTTTGCAACTAGATGAGGTTGTTTCTGCTTGGACAAGCATGAATAAATACACCACCTCTGATGCAACTCAAAAGTCATTCATGCACACTTTCGTAATTAATTATCACAATTTCCTAATTATGCCTATTTTTTTTAAGCTTCTTGTTTGTGTATGCATAATAACCAAATGGATGAGGTGGTTGAGACTTTACAACCCAACCATGCATGCACAATAACCAACTGTCATCACTCTTAATTCAGACAACCCTCGAGAACCCAACCACACACCAAACCCCTTTGAAACCCAAAATCCAACATCTTGTATATACTAATAACAATATACAAGCACAGGGAAAAGGAGATGACAAATGTGAATGTCATGTGCATATCGTGTACATATCGTGTACAATTTCTTTCATATTGAACGAAGACTTGTAATTTACAAACATTTTCAAACAAACACCTATTCCAGATCAAATTCACAAAAATTTGCAAGTTCATAACAAAATTAACAAATATTGAGCATTCTGTAACAAACCCACAAAGCCAAATCCACCCACAAAAATTAAAACGCAAAACTCTAAGAACGAAACCCAGAAATCTAAAATAACAAAACCCATAAACAAATAAAGATTTCTAGAACACATTTTGAGCCCTCTCTTCCCCAGCCCTCTTTTGTTTGACTTCTTATCTCTACAAATTCAAAAAACTTGATTGAACAAACAAGTAATTAGTTGCAGAAATTGAGACAATGAACGAGTTAGAGAGAGAAAGAGATGAGAGAGAGACAGACGAACCTAATGTTAATAGAAATATGGCTGCCGAAGCTTCACTGGCCGAAAAGGATGGCACTTTCTAGCCAAAACACAAAATTTAGTACATATATCATATCTTTAAGGATGGAACATTGATGCAAACAAGAAACCCTCACTCGAAGCTTCACTCTCAACTTCTCTCTATTCGAAATCGGAGATTAGAGATCTGAGCTCAACCTAGAAACCCAAAGCTTACAGAGCTCTCTTGGCATCCTCTCTTCCAAATGAGAAAAATGATGACATGAGCTGAGGATTTTTAGTATTTATGTGGGATTTTAGCAATTTTGGTTTTGTGCATGGTGTGCATGGCTTGTACATGGCCGGTTTGTCATATTTTTGTCCCAATATTAAGAAGTTGTCCTATTTTAGGGTATTTTCCTAAAAACTTATACAATATAGAATATGTAACGCTTTGATTTGAGATACATCCAGAATCGATACATGACACAAGGATGTAGGGGTTCGAGGAATACACAATATAAAAAGGAATGAAGAAACTCAAAATAAGGTATGCTAGTGGGGTCTCTTCCACAAATATGTACAACAAAATACATATAACTTTGACTAGGGTATTTTAAAATTTCAGCCATGCCCCTAATAGATTTGTTCAAAACTATACCATCTATAAAAACTTCAAACTGATTTTAGATCTAAAAAAAAAACTAATTTATGTAAGATTAAAATTCATGCAGTCTTCAAGATCAATTTCAAATTTTTCTGCACTTCTACAAGATCAGTTTCAAATTTTTTTTGTACTTAAACAATATCAGTTTTAAAATGGTTGCACTTCTACAATATTAGTTTCAAAATTTCAGCAATCTTACAAGATGAGTTTCAAAATTCCATCAATTATGCAATATTGGTTTCAAAATTTTTGCACTTCAACAAGATCAATTCCAACACTTTTACAAGAATAGGTTCAAAATTCTAGCATTTTTGCAAAATTAGTTTCAAAATTTTAGTAGAATTAAAATAACAACCATGACATCGCCTCCCACATGAATAAGGTTTGTTCCTTTAAGAAATAAATTCAAAAATTTTGTCTCTCTCCAAATTATAGACATATAATATGGTTTTATATGTAATTTGTCCCTTTCTTCCCTAACGTCCCCCCCCCCCCCCCCAAAAAAAAAAAACAAGTGCCTTCATCCTTCATCCTCTTTTCTTTTGTCATAGTTTCAATGCCCAAAGCCTCATATTCTCCAACACCTTCCAAAAACCTTGTCTCCTCAATCGACCCCACTCACTTCTCCTCCTCCAATCTCTATCGTTCCTGCCCTCCAACACTTTTCTTTTTCTTAGCAATGGCAACATCATTTTTCACCGAATACCAACCTACTCTTGTGAAAGTCATGACGACACCTAACTCAAATCTGGACGTCGACGAGTGAATATGTCTGTTTATGTCTTGGTACGAGAGAAGATGGATGTTTGTATTTCGATAAAGAGGAGAATTGGTGTGTTTGTGTGACAACCCATCCCTAATTTTACGATTTTATAAATTTTAAAATGTAAATTTACGAGAATACCTTAGTGGCGAGGGTATTGATTTTCGTTGATCGCTAGTTCATGACGCGTATGAACTATTACCTTACTATATTTCAAAAGTATGTTAGTATGGATTGTTATTTATTATTTCATTTCATATTATTATTATATTTATTATCAAGGGTGGTTGGAAAAGAAAGGGAAAAAAGGGGGGCTGCCTGATGGCAGCGAGGAAAAAGGAAATGAAGAGGGAACCGGAGAGAGAAGGGAGGTGGGACGAATCAGGGGAGAAGAGAGGAAGCAGGAGAACAAATTAGAAATGGGAAAAGGAGGGAAAGGAAGGAAGGTGAGAAGGAGGGGAAATTGAGCCTCCTCCTTGACCCGCGCGACCCGGCCAAGCATCAAGGCCAAATTCGTTCATTTTCCGGCCAATTTCCGGTGAATTGTGTTGAACCACTACCTAGAAACACCACCCTAGCCCTCCCTCTTCCATTTCCACCCAAAATTAGAAAGAATTTGGTGGTATTTTGGAGGAAAAACGGACGGTGGTCAGTGTGGGTGTATGGTGGCAATCCACAAATCTTGAAGCTAACTTAACCAATTACCACCACCTTTAGGCTCCCCTCAACCTTAGGAGCAAAGCCCAAGCAATGTTTGAGGCATTGGAGTGACTTTGGATGTCGAATCGAGCACACCCACATATAGGGTTTCCGACGGGTTTTAGCAAAATTGGGGCTTTTCCCAACCAAATTGGCCTTGGTCACAGGTATGAAAGTTGCCTTACTCATTGAGATCTTCATTTATGTAATTTTTGAGAATTTTTATAAATAGTTCAGTTTTCCAGCGAGCCGGGGCGGCCGACCGCCACCCGCGGCGGCAGGTGCGACGGAGCACAACCAGGGAGCCGACATTGCATTTTTATGTGAATTTCGTTATTTTAATTATGCTTTTGAGACCTAGCTGCTGTGGTTTGAATATTAATATGATTGTAGTATATGTTGGATTAAATGAATATATTCGAATTTGGTTTGAATTTTGGAAATGTGAACTACGAATGGCTTGATCTCTGTTTAGGGTACATAGGCAGTCTAACGAGACGTTAGATGCAGCCATATAATAATTGAGACAATAGCCTTGTTTGGGGAATTGAACAATATGAGGGACATTGGTGGAAAATGTGAGATTTAACCTTATGATTTGGTGGCTAGATGTTGGTCATAAATCAATATGTGAGGAATCAAGGAAATGAAGTAAAGAAACATAAGTAATGAAGGTTAATTAAATTATCTAGTTGAGCTTATCACCGATAATTATTTCCAAAAATAAGTAGTTCGGTAGTAGAGCGTTATAGATTGTGCATTTTACGCCATATTATATATACTTGAAATGCTATAGTATGGGTGAGTTTTAGATTGCATCATGGCATATCCATAGGTATATTACCGGCACTTAATTATTGTGAATGCTTTGAAGTGCGAAGGTGAGCGCAAAACGCACAGGTAAGTTCAGGTGAGTATATGCTGTGAAATGTGAGATGTATGGTTATGATTACATTTTATTTGAAATGATGGGGTTATGACATGGCGATATTTATGCTTTAGGAAACTCCGACCTTGTCGTACAGGTTGCAATGATAAGCAACTCCGATACTGTCGTATAGGTTGCCCATGAGTTGTACATGTTATAATAGATGTAGTTAAAGCTCATAAACCTGCACCCTGGTGTTAGTGCTCCCGCTCGTGGCTAGGGCATAGTCCTTCGCGTGATGTTCACCTTATGCACCTTACGCTCACCTTGAATCCAAGGTAGGTGCACAGGCCTATCGTACAGACCACTATACGTGGTTCCAACTCGTAGGTGACCTGCGATTATTCGCACAGTCTTCACGTGATCGTAGCACTTGAGCATACTTATTTACACCCAGTCATGTCGTACAAACCACTAGAGGTGGTTCCGACTCGTGTGCAAGAATATTTGATGAGCTATTGATTCAGCCGTATAAGCCACAATAGGTGGATCCAGTTGACATACCCTTTCATATTGATTTATTTCACCTGGGTTACTTATTCTTGTTGAGATATGTGACATGGCATAACTGTGACACTGTTATTTTGGTTATGGTTTTGAGTTATAGCACGCCCGTTATTTCTGGGAAATTATACAGGTGTTACGGTGAGGGGCTACTGCCTTTGGTAATTGGTTTGAAAAGTTTTGTTTCACTTACTCACATTTTCTATTTTTGCATCATTCCAGGTTCTAGCAGCAGAGTTTCGTATCGACGAGAATTTGTGGCATTTTCCAGTACAGATGTCTTCTTAGGATAGTATAATCATTATCTTACCTTATTGTACTATACCTATGCTCTGTATCACGCGTGAAATGGGTCTAGACCCGCTCACCACGCACTCGTGTACTTAGGCACTTTTTAGATTTTAATTTATTCACATTTTATACATTATCACACTTTATGGCTTCGTCACATTTCAGGTGTCGGCTAGCACGCCTTGATTTGGGGTCTTAGTGGACATTCCGGGTCGGGGTGTGTCAATTTGGTTAGCATGATAATAGGTGTTTGGGTGATAGTTTCATTTTATACGCATCATAAATCTAATGGGCCACAAAGGAAAGTCAACAAATTGGGTATTGAACCATGTGTACCCAAGTATTATCCTAAACAATATACTTAAAAAGTAATACAATATCAAGAGTGTTAAAATTTAAAAATAGTTATATGTTGCAAGAGGCAAAATTTAGCATGATTGGAAAACAAACAAAAATTTACTGAAGGGCTATGTTTAGCTCTATGTGACTGGAAACGGTCAGAATGAAGACTTTTTAGCCAAAATGGTCCCTAAGATTGACATAACTCTTCACTTTGGTTTGTGAGATTCAAAATTGATAGAACTGACCCCTAAATTTATTGGCATCAATCATTTTGGTCATTCCGTGAAAAATCTCCTTTAGATAAGGAAAATTTGACAAAAATACTCTCAATTTTTGTCAAATTATTTTGGGAAATGCCTCAAAATGGGACAATTTCTTAATCTTGGGACAGAAATAGGACAAATATGCATATGCAATGCGCACGCGATGCACAACAATTGGACATAAATAGGATTTTTTCTTACACCTTGCAATGACCTAATTGCCCTTGTATTTATATGGGTTAATTTGTCAAACCAAGTCAGCATTTCTTCCTCCTTATTTAAAATTATGTGGCACCCAACCCTTAGCTCTACCCAAACTGTGCGACCCTCTTCCACCCCATTTCTGACCAACGCAACCTTTTCCACCCCATTTTCGGCCAACGCGACCCTTTTCCACCCCAATTTCCAACTGACGCAACCTTTTCCATCCACTCTATATATTTAGAAGGTGTTGTGCTATGCATTTGCACATCTTTTTGAAATAGTTGTTTCCACTCCAGCATTTGCACATCCTTTTCAAAAGATTTCAATGACAAAATCCAAAAAGAGGTACGGTTTGAAATGAAATTTAATTATTTGAACCTAGGTTTTGTAAAATTGGGAATTTTGGGTTTTGGGTGTGAATTAGTGTTTTGTACAGTTAAGTTGTTTGATTTTAATTTTTGTTGTGCATGTGGTTTAGAGGTTGGTGGAAATTAATTGATTGAAACATGTTCATCAATTTGTGCATACTGCGTGCATAATCCGTGCATGTCTATATATTAGGCACGCTTGAATTTGGGTTATGAATTCGTTGAATTTATGCATACTATGTGTATATTCTGTGCATATCCTTTTGATATAGCTGGAAATATTCAATTGAATTTTGTTCATGAATTGGTAGATAGTATGTGCATATATTGTGCATATCCTGTGCATGCGTTGATGTTCACCATACTTGTATTTGGTTGATGAACTGGTTTAATTTAGGTAGACAATATGCATATGATGTGCATATCATGTGTGCATGCTTATCTTATTTAATTGATTTGCTTATGTTCTAAATATTGCAGGTCCAAAGTCAAATTTGCATCTCTAATAGAACTTGTGTGTCCACTGGATGAGGTGTTTCTTGCAACCATTTCTTGTCTGTTATGTGCCTCAAGGTGTCTAGGTAATATTAGAGGCCGATTTACAAAGGATTTACTGAACAAAATTGAGGCTTCGTGTGACATCCCACATCGCCCAGGGGAGTGGATCATGTAGGCCTTATATGTACATGCCCATCTCTTCCTAACACAATGCCTTTTGGGAGTTCACTGGCTTCAGTGTTCATCGGAACTCCGAAGTTATGCGAGTTCGGGCAAGAGCATTCCCAGGATGGGTGACCCACTGGGAAGCTCTTGTGTGAGGTCCCAGAAACAAAATCGTGAGGGCATGGTGGGGGCCCAAAGTGGACAATATCATGCTACGGTGGAGTCAAGCTCAGGATGTGGTGAGGGCCCAGGCCAGGATATGACATTTCGTGTTTTGGCTATTTGGTTGATGTGAATTGGTGACTAGTTCAGGCAGCTCACCCACTATGCTATCTTTAGGGTTATTAAGGATATAGTGAGTGATGATTCCGTCTTCTTCCATTTTGGGGAATATGTCGCGACTTTCGGGAGCCACGAATTTTGTTTGGTGATGTGACTCAGTTTCGGAGAATTCCCCTTAAAAAATAAGGATGATGAATGTCATCTTAGAGACATCGATTTTAGGGGGAAGAAGAAGATAACCTTGAAACAATTGGAGGAGCAATTCAACGTGTGCCAACTTCTAGAAGATAGGTACAAGTTTGGTCTAAGGTACTTCGCCCACTTTGTTGTTTTAGGCAAGGAGAAAGAGTCAGCCATTGACCACCACTTACTTCAGTTGCTAGAAGATGAAGAAAAATGGGAAAGATATCCCTAGGGAACTGCATCATTCCAAGTGTTGATGCCAAGCATATTCATAAATGCTTTGACCTACCACAAGGTTGTTAAAAAAAAAGCTATAAAGAAATCGAGGGGTAAGATCAGGGACTCCTATAATTTGAAGGGGTTTCGTAATTTCCCTTTTATTTTGTTGTTATAAGTTGAACGTACTTTTGCATTCGTTTTTTGCTGCAACTTATTGACATTATCACTTTAAATATTGTAGATCTGGTTTTTTGAAACATCGTCGTCCTTCGGGTCGAAAAACTATGCGAAGGTGCGCACGGAAAACCTTCAGTTATTGCCCCAGATTTGCTGTTGGGACACCTACCTAAATCCGTCTCATCAGAAGCTGAAAAGTGGTTTTTTTTGCTAAAAAAATGGTATGTGTTTGTTCGAGTTTTAATAAACTTAGTGAATTTTGTATTACGAATTGGGTGTACTTACGTAAGCAATACCGATTTTGTCAGATGCAGGTTGTTGTCCACCATGATTACTCCAATCGAGGAAGAAAAGATGGCACCTCATTGGAACATCATGTTTGATGATGTTGAGGCTAGTACAGATGCAACACCGAAGGACGAAAGTAAACGTATTATGGATGCTGATCAAGACGTTGAGGCCGCGCCTTCATCTGAACCTAAAGGGAATGTGAAGAAAGGATACCACACGCGCATAGAAGCGTTGCCATTGTCGTCCCAGTCAGCTGTGAGTACATAAATCCTCGTAAATTGTAGTTTGAATTTACACGCGTGCATGGAATGATGTTGACCAAGTATTCATCCTATGTCATGTGAATGACGACCACTGGATGTTGGCTGATGTCTATCGTCTACTTTGCACGATCACGATTTACGATTCACATTGGTTAAGGTCATAGTGGTAAAAAATGAAGAAACAACTGACTCATATGTGTTTTGTAATACCCCAACTTCTAAAGGTGAAGAGATTCCAGGCTGCATGAAGCGATTTGAACCTAACCTCAAAAGCGATGGATAAACCGTTTAAGATTTTGGCGAGGGCAAACTGCAGCCAACAGAAGAATGGGTATGTTCCTTTTGTACTTATCTCAAACTTAATTGTAAATGTCTTCAATATGTACTGTGTTGTAACCTAGAGTTGTCATTTTCTAGTAGGTCGGACTGTAGAGTTTTTTTAGTCAAATTTGCTGACTACCTATCATCGGGCTTAGAAATTGACCACGTACAACTTGAGAACTTGCCTTTTTCATACTAAAGCTTTCCATCAAGTTCATCAGAGGTCGATGAATTTGTGTGAATCATTATGTGGACACCATTTATTTCAGTAGTTTTATTGTTATAACCAAACAATTGGGTTACCATCCTAATCATAATTTTAGTACTTAGTATGTAATTGTAATTTTAGACAAATTTGGCATTTTTGTTTCAGTATTCATTATGTACTCTTAATTTTATTACTTAGCATTCAAGGGCCTTTTGTTGCCATTAGTAGTATTTAGCTTGTTAGTCTAATTTTAGTGCACTTTACAATCACATGGTTTCTGTTTGAGCATGTAATCCTTATTTTATTACTTAGCATTCAAGGGCCTTATGTTGGCATTTGTACTTCTAAGGCTTCCTGATGCAACAATGTATGTGAATGTTCTGTTCATTTCATGTGTATAACGTGTACATGCGATGTGCATCACTTGAACATATAATGTCCAGTACCGGTTATTGTATTGTATGTAAAAAAAACCAACATCGGAAACAATAGAGGAATTCCATTAATATACGAAGATAACATTGAGCTAATTAAACATTAAGGTCCTTCTTATTTATGACAAACCACACACAGAATGTTAACATATAACAAAATACGAAGGACCCACAAAAGACTTCAAATTAACTTCAAATTAAATTATACCTGGCGAGTGGCCCCAACGGCAAGTGCCTTGTAGTAGTCAACGGTCGACCACTTCCCATTGACCTCCACTTTCATTGCATAGTGGCGAAATATCTGAAATCCCTCACTAAGTCCTGATTGTGGCTATTTTAATAATTTTGATCTTGTGCATGGTATGCATGGCTTGTGCATCGCCAGTTTGTCCTATTTCTGTCTCAAGATTAAGAAATTATCCTATTTTAGGGTATTTCCCAATTATTTTGGCCTATTGTGTATTAAATTGCGGGTATTTTTGTCAGTTCAGTCTTATTTAACAAAGATTTTTCACCAAAAGACAAAATTAATTGAGAGTAAACAAACCCAGGACCATTTCTACTGCTTTTAAATCTTTAGAGATCAAAGTGAAATTATGCCAATTTTAAAAACTATTTTAGATAAAAATAAAAAAAAAAAAAAAAAAAAAAAAAAACCAATTTGTGACGGAATTGGGTCAAACGACGTGTGGAAAACTTTTGTATATTTTTTCATTTTTTTTAAATAAGGAGAAAAACTCTTAAACAAAACAATTGCTGCTCGCTGTCTACCGTCCGTGTGTCTTATTAAGCCCTCACAGCGATAATTTGGAGGGGCAACGCCATGGCTCACGGTGGCTACAGCAAGCGGCGGGTGAACCCCGCCGGACGTCGGTCCAAGTCGGCCTTGGGCCCGGAGAAGAAGCCCAAGTCCGTCACCCTCAAAAACCAGATTCGCTCCATCGAGCGCATGCTCCGTAAGGTACTCCCTCGCTCTTTCTTCCCAATCTCCACCACTTTCAGTTTTCCGTTATTCCATTTCGATTTTGCTTCAGTTGGGGTCGATTTTAGGGTGAGGGTTTGTGTGGTTTGGGGGGTTCAGTGACTGAACTTCAGTCACCTTGGAGTTCTTTGCTAGCCCTGTTGCGTGTATCTATATAGAGAGAGGAAACTGTATACAGTATTCTGAATTTCATAGGAATTTGAAGTAATTGGAAAATTTCTGACCCAATACCGCTTGGATTAGTATTCTGTCGATTTTGTAAGATTATAAATTTGTAATAGTAAACTTTCTGGTTTTATCTATTGATGAAGTGATAATCATTGTGAAGTGTGGCCTAACACGGCGATTATTGTTCTAAGAATCTACCAGCTGAAGTTAGGGAGGCTCAGGAAAAGAAGTTGGAAGGATTCAAGAAACAACAGGAGATTCATTCCCGTCTCGCTGTGGAACGCAAAATATTTATGCGTGACAGGAAGATAAAGTTTTTTGGTACGGATGACCTGATTTTGTTTGTTACTTTAGTTATTTTATAGGTGAATTCTTGTATGATTTGCGGCTTAATTGCATCCGTGGTTTGTGTTTTACTCGAATGGTGAAAATAGCATGTGCTTTTTGTAGAAAGAAGAAAGATAGAGAGAAGAGTAAGACGCCTGGAGAAACTCCAACGTGCTTCATCGGGTCAGGCACAAGACGCAGAGGTTTCTGTGAACCTTTCGAAATTGAAAGAAGATCTTGAATATGTTAGGGTAAGTTATGCAATGGTCCTTGGTCTATTTCCTTTTATGTGGATGCGGGGATATGGCATTTGTATTGGGAATTTGGTTTTTTTTTTTTTTTCTGTCATCAGAGTATCTTAAGCTGATATTGGACTTGAAATGTGAATTTCTACTTCACTTGCCTTACTAGAGAAGAGCCGAATGTTTTTTACTTTACTTGTTATAGACTTTAAATTGTTTCTTGAAATAACATGGTACTTGTTTCCAATAATGTTGAACTAAAAGGCTGATATTTTTTGACCACCAGTTCTTTCCCAAGACCGAAAAGTATGTCTCTCTATTTACTGGAGGTGAAGATACAGATGTGATTGATAAGAGAAATAAGTTGCGAAAGCAGATTAAGGCAAATATAGTTGCTGCAGCAGCTAGCGGAAAGGATTTGGAAGGTATTTCTTTTATGCTTTACTTCCACCAGAATTTTTTCTCGTAGAGTTATTCTTTATAAGATCAGGTCAAACATTCTCCATATAAGCAATAACTACCTGATGTTATACATCAATACATAGTTTTTAGTATTCTAAAGTTGTTTGAGGGTGAAAACCTAACTTCGTTGAGTCTTCTCTGAATGCTCATTAAAGGGTCTATACCGCTTAAAAAATGTAGGATAAATACCTAGCAAAACGTCTAGTCTTCAGATGAAATTAACCGTACAGTTAATAATGGCTGCAAGATAACCTATCAAACAAAAGCACTTGCCAAATTATTCTTTCCGCATTCCTGCCAAGCTAGATGCTTTATCTTTTCTCTCCAGGAGGCTTGTTTTACCTTCCTTTTCTTCTTTTAATTATCAATTATGAACATGATCTGAGGGTTACAAATTATTGAACTATTTTATTACACTGATATGAATGCTGTCTATTTTTGGACTTCCTACAGAAACAGGGAGTGAGGATGATGGGCTTCTGGATATGAGCGAAGATGATTTCTTCCTAAATGGGAGTTCTAGTGATGAAGCAGATGCAGATGATGAATGGACAGATAAGAGTACAAAGTATTTTCCAACTTGTTCTGTTTGTAGTTTATTGTTTTTTTTAGCAGTAAAATTGTTTCTTACACTAATAATTAAAATTGAGAGTGAGATGTCATAATTTGTTCTTGAGAACTTTTTGTTTTGAGATAGGGTTATATGTTTGATTTGTTGTAATGGACTGTGTTGATATTCCCTCATTGATTGGTTAGTTGAACTTGCAGTGTAAGTTCCCGTTCATCAAAAAAAAAAAAAAAACAGATTTATATAAAAAGGTGGAGTGGAATAGAAAGCTTATAGCACAAGCCCACTGGTTATATATTACTTGGCAAAGCTAAAAGTTAACAGAACCTATATGAATTAGTGTATAATCTGTTGTTTTTTTTTTCATGTACCTTGCCTATTTATTAAAAATATGGTCCGTTTTGATGGAAGTTGCATCAAAATTCGCTATCTGTTTTGCAGGGAACCGGTGTCCAGTGCTTCAGGAAAAGCAACTTCTGGCATGTCCAGTGATGAGAGAAATCAGGTTTCCCATCTGTTGACTATTGTACTGCTGTGATTAAGTATATGTATTATCGATTGTTTATATTTCTGTTGCCTCACCTGAATTTCTTAAATAGCGACAGATTTCTGCTAGAGCTTTGATGCCTCCTCCCCGGCCGTCCAGCAATTCTCGCCCAAGTTCTGTTCGTGCTCAGTCAAGGTTTGGTCCTTCATCAAGCAAAAATTCCTCAAAAAGCATTGCTGAAATGGCCACATCAAGCGATACATCAAATAGCAGAAGTGGAACTTCCTTCAATACATCAAATAGCAATACATCAAGTGGCAGAAGTGGAACTTCGTTCAAAGCTAGGGGATCCTCTAATTCAACTGCGGGTCAAAGTAGTAATTTGAGCTCCAACTCTGACGCTCATAAACCCCGTAGAAAGAGGAGGCCAAAGAAGAAAAAGCAGCAGGTTCGAGTTACTTGTTAATGTTAGATGTGTTTAAGTTTTGCATCTGTTCATGAGGTCTAGTATTTTCTTTTGGAAATTTGTTACCATGCTTTTAAAAGTCTGTCTAGTAATATATCTCCTTATGTGAAGAAAAAAACTTGGAAATTGCTAATGGTCTTGGTATAACCTACGGCTACTTGGTTTTAGTATCTGTTTTCATTTTTTATAAGAATATGCACCTCTTTTCATGCTTCAGCTACAGAGCTCTTTGACAAGAGCTAAAATGAGTACCTGCGCTTTATCTGACTCTTGGGGTATAGGTATTGGCCCTGTTGCATCAAGCACACATATATAGCACTTACTACCCACGCGTTTCCATGGACCATGGATGATAAATATATGCTATCAGTGCACAATTACCGGGGGATTTGGTGTTCTTGCACACAGAGGGTCAAAATTGCCTGTTAGGATAGGAAGTGGCCGCATTCCTTTTCCTGTGATTTATGGTGTTCATGTGCCATATTATGGGGCCACATTAGAAATCTCTTAAGGTGTTGATTTAGGTTGAATTGATGTACGTCTGCGGTTAGATAGGCATAAGAGCAGTGGCTGGGCATTTTTTGGCTAACTTACAGAAGTTGGATGTATATCTCAGCCCGATTGATTTGAGCTAATTATTCAAGCCGAAAAACTGAGTATAATTCAACTATGGGCCATTATTGTTTGTATATTCTTCATTTATTTTTAAGTAACCATACTATGCTAAGTGGATTTCTTCAATGAGTAGAATCTTAAAAGTCACACAAGGCTACCAGGTATGGGTTATGTTCAATATCGTGAGTGCTGTGCTTGCTTTTATTTATTTCAGAGCCAATTTTGTACTTGCTCTTCGTAGTGGTCAAAAGTCTGATTGATACTAGCATTTTTTGTACAATTGATGTGATTTATCAATGATTTAATGCGGTTGGTAAATTCCTTTTCATAACTACTTATATATTTGCAGGGATGAGTGGAAGTTGCTTGGTGCCGATGAGACCCTTTGCTTTTAAGGATTCGATCACTTGAGTTGCTTATGCGGAATTCTTACAGCTCCGTCTTGACAATGAAGTTGGAAGGCGGTGCCTACCGCTCTATGTAACAATTAGTCTTAACTCCATGCCTACTCACTCCGAGCTTGGTTTGATTTATTTTGAGAATTTGTACAAACTTGTGATGTAGTGAGAATCACGAAATCCCTGGATGGTACGGCAAGGACTTCTTGGTGCTGATTGAGAAATACATATTGGAATTGGATGGTGCCCTAGTTTATGTACGTTAGTGTTTACACTTGATTGCTTTTAAAAAACCGTTTTACTCTATGACGTGCTTGCCTGGGCTTGTTTTTTCTTGCGTTTTGTTCGTATCCGGCTTCTCTTTATGCGGCCGACGACAAATGTAGGCCGTGGCATGATAGCATAGTGCTCATGTATTGTTTTGTAAGGGAGAAATTGAAATCATATATTGCTTGTCTCGAAAACTACGGGCTTGTTTGGGAGATGAATAAAAGCATTTTTTAGAAGAAAAAAAAAATCACTTTTAGAGAAAATGTTTTTGAAATCAAATTTTAGTAATAATGCAAGTTAATCTTGAAAAAAGTTCTTTAAGTGTTTTTTTTTAATCTAAAAATGATTTTAGTCATTTAAAAGCCTCTTGTCACACGCTAGTGTTTGCGGAAATTTGTTTATTTTTTTTTTAGCTTAATCTTTATTATTTTTTGGATATTTTAATTTTATTTGAAGAAAAAAAAACTTGATTACAATGAAGTTCGATTCTCGCTAAAGGCAAATTTAACCATATTATTGCTACTTCATTGTGAGACTTAACTCACTTATTTGCTTTTTAGTGTAGATAATATTATTTGTTAAAAAAAAAAAAATTGGTTAGTAACTTGCTATAGGGTTTATTTATTTATTATTAAGTTACTAGTTTGTCCGTTTTAATTAAATTATTTAAAAGTTGTATGAAGGGATGGGTATTATAAATATATTACTAAATTTGCCTTCTCCCTTTATATATAAAGATGAAAAGTCTATATGTGGAAGTTACTTACACTAACTCATTGAAAGGGTAGGATGACGTGCATGTAAATATGACTCTTTGTTCCAAATTCTATCGTTTGGTAAACATTTAATTTAATTTATTATTGTATGCGCCCATGTTAATTTTTGTGTATTCAGTTTTTAATGTTTCGTTTTCATTTTGCCATGTCATTACATCCTTTCAAATTTCTTTACCATCCTCTCCTCACCTTTCTTCAGATCCCACATATACTTCCTCAATCTCTACTATACAAAATTAAAATAGCAATCAAAGGAAATGATTATCTAAACTTACAATACTAATGTTATTGACAAAAAAAAAAAAAAAAAAATTATGAGGCAAGTCCTTTAATTTTTACTAATTTAGTAAATAATTATTTTCTATAGGATAATGCTAGAGAGATTAAATTTGTAGACAAAATTTTGAAAACTAAAGAACATGGAAGTTGATAATTGGTTTATTACTTAAGCATTGATAAACATGCTCATTCTTATTGATAACACATCATTTAGTTTTCAAATTTAGTCTCCAAATTTAATCTCTATAATGTGACATCCCACATCGCCCAGCCTTATATGTATATTCCCATCTCTACCTAACACAAGGCCTTTTGGGAGCTCACTGGCTTCGAGTTCCATAGGAACTTTGAAGTTAAGCGATTTTGCACAAGAGCAATTCCAGGATAGGTGACCCGCTGGAAAGTTCTCGTGTGAGTTCCCATAAACAAAACCGTGAGGGTGTGGTAGGGGCCCAAAACGGATAATATCGTGCTACAGTGAAGTCGAGCTTGGGATGTTGTGGGCGCCCGGGCCGGGATGTAACAATTTGGTATCAGAGCCAATCCCTGGCTGGATGTGTGCCGACGAGGACGTCGGGCCCCTAAGAGGGGTGGATTGTGACATCCCACATCGCCCAGGGGAGTGGATCCTGTAAGCCTTATATAGGGAGCTCAATGACTTTGGGTTTCATAGGAACTCCGAAGTTAAGCGAGTTCGCGCGAGAGCAATCCCAGGATGGGTGACCCACTGGGAAGTTCTCGTGTGAGTTCTCAGAAACAAAACCTTGAGGGTGTAGTAAGGGCCCAAAGCGGACAATATCGTGCTACGGTGGAGTCGAGCCCAGAATGTAGTGGGAGCCCAGGGCTGGATGTGACATATAACATTACCCTTCTTTATATATAGACAATAACGAAACCATCTTTCCACCCGAGCTAAGGTGTGCCTTTTGAATTTGATATAAAAATGTCCCTATTAGTTTAATTTTTCATACACAGACAGCCATTTAATGACATTCTAACTTATAATTTAGAGGTATTCATCAATTTCCCCCTTGAACTTGTGACCATTAGCCAATTTTCCCCCTCAACTTTAATTTTGGCCAATTTCCCCCCTCAACTCTCATAATTAGTCAATTTCCGCCCTCAACTTTAATTTAGCCAATTTCCCCTCCTCAACTCTTATAATTAGTCAATTTGCACCCTACTGTTAATTTTTTAATTTGATCATAATTAAACAAGTGTGTGTAAGAAACTAAATAAGATGTATGTTAATCATGTTCCTATATCTTTATCCTATTACAAATAGATTAAAATTTAGAATTTTACAATTTATCATAGATAGTATTATTAGTCATAATAAATCAGTATGGAGTAATTTTATTTGATTTTTGACCATACAAAATTGATAACCAAAAGGATTGATGTGTAACTTTTTGTATGTGAATACAATTTTCTTTATAAAAGTGAAAGCTAAGTTCAGGTAAATTTCGGAGAATCGAGCTTTAGTGAAAAAATGGCTAGTCTATTCATAATTTTCGACTCCTTATTAAGAATAACCCATTTTATTGAAATAGGTCTGATCCATGAGTTTAGGATTATTATTTCTTTTTGTTATTATTTCTTCTTCTACATGCTTTAAACCCGATTCATAACTTTTTCTTATAATCAACCCATATCACATACTAACTGTATTATGTTTTTGTACATTTTACCTTATATTATGCATGTGAGTTTATGTTAATTTTAGTACTTTGTTGGAAGTTATTAGAAAGATTGAAAATTAAGAAAAGAATAGATGGAAAATTTAAAAAAAAAAAAAATTAACAGTAAGGTGCAAATTGACTAATTTTGAAAGTTGATGGGGGAAATTGGCCAAATTAAAGTTGAGGGGAGAAATTGACTAATTATGAGAGTTGAAGGGGGAAATTGACCAAAATTAAAGTTGAGGGGGGAAATTGGCCAATGATCACAAGTTCAAAGGGGAAATTGATGAATACCTCTATATAATTTATGTCAGTACAATAAAAACTTCTATTTTATTTTATTTCCAAGTTTGATTTATGAAAATCTACACTTTCTTTATTTTACCGAAACCGGCGCTCCGAGAGCACCAAAAAACCCGATTGTAACAGAGTTAACTACTGCAACTGTACAACTCTTCCTTCCTTCCTTACCCGACCGACAGCTAACACCGATTCAGAAACGCATACTGGCTGCGGCAATGGAAGCTCTGAAATCTTCAATTCCAATCTTATCATTCTTCTTGTTGCTCTCACTCCATTCCGATTCTTTCATCCGCGCAGCTCTCGCCGACAGTGTCACTCCCGCCGAAGCCAAGCAGCTCCGGGACGAGGTAAATCCTCAATTCACCATCCATTTCTCGTAATTAGGGTTTAGGGAGATTGAAGCGGTTTCGGGACCGTTTGGTTGTAAAAACCCGATTTTCGGAACAATCCAGAGTTCAATTTGCAAAGGATTGGTGGTGTTTGCAATTTTTGAATTAATTGATTTGAGTGTATAATGATTTAATCTAAGTATAATGTAGTTCACCTAGCCAGTTGCTGAAAGTTTCGATTTTTAATTACTATTTGTAAAAGTTTGGATTTTGAGTTTGGAAGGTCACCCATGATTGCTTGTTAGTGTATTTTCTGGATCCTGAATCATAATCAGGACTTCTCATTTTTTTATAATTTTTTTCTGGTTTTTGGTGAACTTATTATTGTTATTATTTCTTACATTTTCTATTGTATAATGCTTGGCTACTCAAAGAATGACTACGAGTTCCTACTCAAAATTGTTCATTGTCAATTCACAGAACTTTGTATTTATGATTAGAACTGTTTATACTATAAATCACTTTATAAAGATCGCCTTTGCAAAAAATAAATTAAAACTTAGGTCTTTACAGTATGATTCACAATATGAACGGTTCTGATCATAAGCAGAAAGCTTTGTGATTCCAACACAAAGAGTTTTTAGTAGGCGTTCCTACTCATCCTTGAGTAGCTAAGCATTGTTCTTTTTTATTAGCCTTATGAATATCCACTTTGTAATCAGTTTGCTTCAATTTTACACATTTTTAACAACTTTCTCAATTCAGTCTTGCATTGCATTTGTATGCAAATAAAAAAGACACTAGAATCCTTTTTTCTTCGGATTCTCCCTTTGAGAATCTACATGTTAAGAATGTAGGATGTTATCCTTGTATTTTTATTGTGCTGTATCAAAGTAATAAATTGTGATTCTTTCTGTTAAATATTTTTGTGGTCCATGTCTAAAGAACACTAAAAGTTGGTGGGCTAACTTGTCATTTGTTGCAACTTACAATGTGGCGTTCTAACAATTTGGAAATATATATTTTCAATTGTAGGTCAGGGAAATGTTTTATCATGCATTCAATGGATATATGGATCATGCTTTTCCTCTGGATGAGTTAAGGCCTCATTCTTGTGCAGGTGAAGATTCGCTTGGTGGTTATGCCCTAACTTTGGTAATCCAAATCACAAATTCTCATTTTCCAATCTCTCTACTGCATATACTTTATTGTTTAAGACACTTGTGATGCTTCTGCTGAACCATTGTTGCAGATTGACTCCTTAGACACACTAGCTTTACTTGGTGATCGAGAACACTTTGCCGCCTCTGTTGAATGGATTGGTAAAACACTACAGTTTGATATAGTGAGTAGTATTTTTCTTTCCTTTTTTCCCTCTTCATTGGTAATCTGAACTCAGGATGCACAAGTGATGCTCATGTATAGGGGTTCACATTGAACTCCTTTTCTTTCTTTTGGAATAATTGGTTAGATTCTTCAAGTGTTTCCTTTTGTGGAATAATTAGTTAGCTCACTTGACAACAGGGCTTTTAGGTTGATGGGTTGTCTGGTTGAAATCAAAGGTTATCCCTAACTTTAATTAACACCACATAAGGCTGTTTTACATGATTTGAAATGTGGCAGTTGTTGACATGGTATGTATTTAATAACATACCATGACTCATGAGATACAGTGGCAGACTGTTCTCATTCTAATATGATGTGTTGCTCTTTTGATTTTTATTTAAATTCTCCTTTTTATATGTTGGTCTTCCCTAATTATGAAATTTGTTTCCTTATGACTCTTATCTAACTGTTATCATAAATTTATGTGTACTTTTACTATTGCATTGGTTGTAAATTAAATAATTCTAGATAGTAGACGACATTGTCAATCTAACTAGGGATCTTTGTACTGATGCAGAATAAGACGGTATCTGTTTTTGAGACTACCATCCGCGTCCTTGGGGGTTTACTCTCTGCACATCTTATAGCAAGTGATTATTCCACGGTACTAATTAGTTGCGTACTTCTATGTTTCAATCTTTCACCTTTTTATCACATCCATAAATCACCTTTTATATGCCATCAGTGAACAGTGTACAGTGCCCTTCTTTTTAAGGAAATACGAGTACACATTATTATACAAAGTTATAAACATAGGTAGGGGTTATAGAACTGGCAGTCACCTGGTCTGAGTAATGCTAATGAGTTATGAGAGAATTGGTTTGTGGCTGTTTTGTTTCTCTTTTGTTCGCTATTTCAAGAAGAACCAGCAATGAGTAGTTAGCAAGAAAATTTACCCGTCAGAAGGGATGGGAAATTCTGGGTTCATTGATATAATATTAAAAGTAAAACTGGGACCAACCTTAACTCTCTTGATTATCTATGATACTAAGTAAATGCCCGACTGCCTGCTCAGCATTAATGGCACCACTGTAAGATTAGTTTTTTAATTTCTTTTAGTGCTGATATGATGAATGTCTGCTATGAGCTCAATTTTGACTCTGGCTTAACTATGTTCCTACTTTCTAGGAGAAAGAAAGAAAACATATAAATATTAGAAGGATAAAATTGAAGAAAGGAGATGGTTTAGTTTGTAAGATTCGTATAGCGATATCACTTGTCTGATATTTCAAGAAAGGAGATGTTTTAGTTTGTAAGATACATATAGCAATATCACTTATCTGATTTTTCTATCAAAGTTTACTGGGGAGAAATTTGGTTATCTATTTTCATTTATAATCGGTTGGAGTGCAATGTCATAGAATGTATATATTTGAAGATCATTATTGAATTATTTCTACATCCGTCCATTTCAGGGCATGAAAATTCCAACCTATGACAATCAATTACTTACCTTAGCTGAGGATCTTGCCCGGAGATTGTTACCTGCATTTGATACTCCTTCAGGTATACTTACTGGATTATTCTTTTCATCTAGTACACACAAAACTCTGCAAGATTCTTTTGTCTGAACCTTCATTGTTTTGTAGTCTTTGTCATTCCCAATGTTTCAGAGGTTTGCTCAAAATATATGAATTTAGGAAAATGATGACATTTCTTTTGTAGAGATCCTGCAGGGAATACAATTATGAGTGCCTTTTATTTTTCTGTTAAAAATAGTAATAGATAAGATCATATGGAATGACAAGCCATATGTTTAAAAAACACTAATTGATTTTGGTATGGACAAGAAGGCTTAAAAGGGCATAACAAGCCATATGGGATGATTGTAACTAACTTGATTGAAAGCATGCTGTAGCTAACTAAATTATAAATGCATTATTTAAAGGTTCAATTGTCTACCGGACCTTGAATGTCAAACTTTTTGTTTCCAGTTGCAGAAGTGTATGAATAGTACTGGTATTTTGAATATCCTTATTAAACGGTCTTGTATTGCAGGAATTCCTTTTGGATCTGTCAATCTAATGCATGGAGTTGATGAACATGAAAGCAAGGCAAAGCCTCTCAACATTTTCTCTTTTATGTCCGATTTTCTTTACTCTTTCCTGTGTCTGTGACACTTTTTACAACAACTAATGAGTAGATCTGCCATTTTTTTTTTTCTTTTTTTTCTGGATAAGTAAGTTTGCCATGTTCATGCTGAAGTTTAAGTGAAGGTCTAAATTGTTAACCAAACTCAATTAATTTTGTTTATAAACCATCATCAAGACTAGTATTTATTTGTTAGTTTGGGCAAACGTTTTTAAATTTCAGTTTTAGTTTGTGTAGATAACATCGACAGCTGGTGGTGGGACCTTGACTTTGGAATTTGGAGTGCTCAGCCGTTTGACAAAAGATCCCAGTAAGTAGTAGCTACCTCTGAACCCTGGCTTCTAAGAAGCATGCTCTTGGGTTTCGCCTGTAGACCAAAATGCATTTTGCTCACTTTTACTTGCAATCTTGTTTGGTGTTGAAGTTGCAACTGTGACCTTTCTTTCTTATAATTCATCTTTAGAGCCAATATTTGAAGTACAGTGTTCTTTACCATCTTACATTCCATTATATTTCATCTCTGACTGGTCGGTTCCATTTTGTCTGTTTTTGGATTTCTTTCTCATTGAAGGGAGAGTTTACTTTTTTCCGTCTTATGGGGATTGCAGTTTTTGAACAAGTTACCAAGAATGCAGTGCGTGGACTTTGGGCGCGTCGTTCAAGGCTCAATTTAGTTGGTGCTCACATTAATGTTTTTACAGGTGAATGGACACAGAAGGTAACATTCCCTTTAACATGATTACTTTGCAAAACATGCAACTTTGAGTCAGTAGATGTAGTATCAAGATAAAAGGTTCTTAATCATCATACCGTATGGGAAAATCAGATATATAACTTAAGTTAATTCATCTGGAGTTTGAAAAGCTGACCGCAATAATAATAGTGGTTAATTTTACTTTGGCTTGAAACTGGGGCATTTATGTTGTGAATAACTCTACTTTAAGAAATAGAAGTTGGTATACACATTCGGGGTAGGCCTCACCTTACTATTTTAAACAACGTTGTATATCCTTGTTTTGATTTTATATTAATGATACTGATCAACCTTCTCCAATCGGCTATAGAGAAATAGAACTAACTAATCCTAAGGCAAAGTCGAGAAACTCAAGCTACTGTTATTGAACAACTTGCAGTCGATGGATTTAGAGTTAACTCACCCTTGCATTATCTCTACTACCACATTATTGATTTCGATGTTGTTAGTTTGACAGACCCTTAGGCCATCTTTTGGGGACCTGATATGATTGTACTGGACTAAACACACTAAGCCGATGCTTCTGGGATATCCATTATTACTAAGTGGGATTGGTCATCCTACTAACTTGGGATTGTGAACCTGCAAGGATCCCACTGTCCCATTAAATTGCCTAAATTGTGTCCCAAATGCATAACTGGGGTTCTTATCCTATCTGAATGTCTAGTCTGACCATCGAAAGGCCTGAATTAGATGTATTTATAGGGTAGTTAGTAGTTTATTCTTTTTTGTCACTTTTTTATGATGTGTTGGTATTTTCTTTTTTCTTTAGATTTCTGTGCCGGCATCAAGCACTCTTCTCTGCTATGTTCTTCGTGAGCATTACCTATACTTACGTTTCTCTGCTTCTATGCAGGATGCTGGAATAGGAACTAGTATTGACTCTTTCTATGAGTATCTTCTAAAGGTGTGTAACTTCACTTGGAAAGGTGAAACTTTTCTGTAGCTATTACATTTATATTTTTGAAATGGGCATTAGCACATTTTCAGTCACTAGGTCGATACTTGATATCCTTATGTCAGGACTGATTACAAAAGCTCCTGGAAGTTAAATTGGAAAGATAAGGTAACTAGGACTAAAAAGTTGCGGTGCTAGTTTTGGTATTTTTTGGGGTTGAGAGGGAGACATGAGACAAGGTAATCACTGTGATTGTTGGAAGACAATGCATTCTTGTTAATGTAAATTAGTGTTGAGAATGAGTCCCACATTGATGCGAGGAGGGACTTTGCATGGGCTTATAAGAGGTTGGGCTACTCCCATATTGCCAATTGGTTTTATGGTGGAACCTCAACTTTCTTCATGGTATCAGAGCCAGGTTGTCCCACGTGTGAAGCCAAACGGCCACACACCCTCCACATCATCCCGTTGTGTTGTCCACGTGTTAGGCTTGAAAATTTCGCCACACGTGAGGGGGCGTGTTGAGAATGAGTCCCACATTGATGGGAGGAGGGACTTTGCATGGGCTTATAAGAGGTTGGGCTACTCCCCATATTGCCAATTGGTTTTATGGTGGAACCTCAACTTTCTTCAGTTTTGTGGTTTTGATTACAGGGAGCTTTGACTTGTCATTTTCAATAGTTTGGTGTAGCCCCTTAGGACCTTTACAATAAGTGATGTTGAGGAGTCCTTGTTTTTTATTGTTATTTTAGCAGGAAAACCGTAGTCCCCCTTCCTAGTTTTTTCTAAGCCTTGATTTGGTGGTTATGCCTTTGTAGACTCGTATGTTTTTATTTTATATTGGGTTTACATGGTTTTTGTGTATTCATGGCTTTTTTTTTTTTTTTTTTTTTTCCTACTATCATTGTTTACCATTCCAGGCTTATTTATTGTTTGGAGATGAAGAGTATCTTTTCATATTTCAAGAAGCTTATGCTGCTGCTATGCACCATCTTTACAATGATCCTTGGTAAATGCTGTAACTATTTTAATTTCTCTATAGGTTTTTATTCTCCTTAACTTAATAGCACGCCAATTTTACCTATGCTTGTAGGTATGTAGAGGTAAATATGGATTCTGCTGCTGTTGTCTGGCCATTATTTAACAGTTTGCAAGCATTCTGGCCCGGACTTCAGGTTTGTAACATGTTGTTAAAGATTTAACATTTCTACAGTGGAGACTGGATAATTCAAAATTGCCCATTAGGTTTCAGTGAGACTGATTACCTTATATTTTGGAAGGTTTTAGCTGGAGATATTGATCCTGCTATTCGAACTCATACTGCCTTCTTTAGTGTGTGGAAAAGATATGGTTTTACTCCGGAGGGCTTTAATCTTGCTACGCTCAGTGTGCAGGTACCATAATAATGTTTTTTCCCCTATCCTACTACCAATTTTGTCATTCTTATTTTACTAATAGTACTGTGAATAGGAGCTTGCTTGTGTCTTTATGAATGATTTGATGCATCTAATTAAAAACCATTTTTCATAAGTGAAAACTATATAGCTGTATTTTGGGGTATGTTAGGTAAAATTTTTCGTAAGGTTATCAGCACTTGTGGTCTGCCTTTGATTTGTGAATGGTTAGGTAAAAATTTCCAAAGTTCTCTTCTTATCCCACAGGCAATATTAGATGGTCAGACAGGTTGTAGTTTGAGGCGTGAACTTTTGGCCTGGTTAAGCCTCTGGTGTATGGAGCTGTTATATGAATTCACGAATAGTAGGCAGTCCATGAATATTTCTAGACCAGTGTCCCTATTAACAAATTAATTAAACTTAGCTTCTCTGGTAGCACATCCGTCCTTTCTCACTCTCTCAGTTTTTTGTTTCATATTTTTATTGTTTTGACTTTCTTGGAATTATTTTCTCAATCAATAATTCTCTCTATAGTATGGATTTTAAATTTCACTTTACTATATCAACTCCATTTGTAATATTTAAGTCTACATTTGTTTTTAGCATGGACAAAGAAGTTATCCACTGCGTCCAGAATTAATGGAGAGCACATATTGGCTCTATAAGGCAACTAGAGATCCAAAGTAAGTTCAGAAATACTTCTAATTTTGGGACCCTTTTTCAGGTTTTGTTATAAAGGGAATATGGAAAAAAGGACATTTACGTTAGTTTAAAGAAAAGGACACTTCAGTATAGGCTTTAGTCATCTTTTGTATTTCTTTGTAGGTATCTTGATGCTGGACGAGACATGATTGCCAGCTTGCAGCACAGTGCACGATGCCCCTGTGGATATTGTCATATATCAGATGTTGAGTTCCACAAGCAGGAAGATCACATGGAGAGCTTTTTCCTGGCAGAAACGGTAAGAACTTTGAAGTCAAATGTTTTTTTTTTCTTCATGTAGTCTCTCAGTAGAGTAAGATTATTATTGATAAATATCCATCTGATGGTAGTGGGTTAATTGGGAGTTGAGAGTCTTGGTTACTCTTTATCCTGGCTGCTGCTACTAGCATCACTGTATCGTGTTCGATTTTTACATTCATTTATCTTTCTTTTGTTTTCTTTTTCATCTTCTATTACACGATATTAACAACCTGTAGTATAATTAGGTTAAATACCTGTGGCTTCTTTTTGATTTGGCTGTGGGACCAGATAACCTTGTTGAAAATGGGCCATACATGTAAGTTCTGCACATTCCTTTCATGATGCTTCAGTGCGGGAACTTATCTCAATAAAAGAGCTAAGATATCTATATTTTCCATATCTGGTGAAAATGTCTCATATTTGCCTTGTTTGGTGAAAATGTTTACATTTGCAGGTACATATTTAGTACCGAAGGCCACTTATTGCCTGCAACCCCTGAAATAGCTCTTGTGCAGGAACATTGTTCATATTTTGGGGCTTATTGTAACACTGGCAACATTAGAAATGAATCTCAAGCTTCCGATGTTCCAAGTAATTCTCAAGAAACTTATGATGGTAGCTTATATGGAAGGGTCCGCAATGGAATTCCTTCAGACTCGTCTTTGTCGGATTCTACCTCTATATCAGGATTGATAAAAGTGAGAATTGCATACCAGGCGTTTCTCTTCTTGAATCTATTATGCCTGTCTTACTGGATTTTAGTTCGTGCTCGCTCTGCAGACTTTTCTTTTTTAATGTGCTTGTGGCTCTTATAAAATGAAGCCCTGTTTTTGTTAAATTTAGTGGGATGAAGAACTGGGGTATTTTTGGAATTATAGCAAAGTTAAATGTTTCTAATTGGAAACTAAAAACTACAGAAAATACATAATTAAATTTTTTTTGTTTGGGTAGTAATAGTATCACTTTGAAGTCAGACTGAAAATTTCTCTCTGTGCAGGGGGTTTGCCAAGGACTAACTCATGGGCAGAGATTTGGTATATCATATGTGTCCTCAAGCCGCAAAGCTCCTGAGAAGTCCAGAAACCAAAGACAATCGAACGTTGCTGAGAGCCAGTCAGTGATGATTGTCGGAAGCCAAACTTCTGATTATTCATCATCAGATAACAAGAATTACCATGAGAAATCTCTGGAATCAAGTGACGGAAGACCAGGGAGGAATACACCTCAAAAATCATGACAGCGCTGTTTTATTCAACTGAACTTGTTTGTAGCCTCGTAATAATCACAATCTCAGCTGCTTCAGTGATTCTTAAGTTCTACAAATTGTTCATTGACAAACAGGGGGATTCTGGTAAAGGGGCTGGTATGTCCAACTTGTTCATTCTGTTATCTAGAAGCCTGGAACTGCTTGAGATTCTCAACTTCGGACTTCATGTAAATTACCCGGAAATTGCTTACAGATAAAACATGGTGCTCACGGGTGGAAACATGAACAATGAAGTTATGTCGAAGATCTGCCTTGCTGGTTCTACTGCCCCTGATACCCGGACACTGGCATGTGGTCACTTGCTAGGTTCATGTAACTCGGCGTATTGTAGCATAACTTATGTACATTTTCATTTTCTTTCTGGTAGGTCTCAAAAGTTTGTTTTTGAAACGGGGGGTCATCAGCTTCGGTATGAATAGGAATTCAGATATTCTTGAAGAAGGGGAAGGAGTTGGACATTTTCGCTCATGGAATTTATGTCAGAGGACTGAATATAGTGAGATACCTTAGTTTTACATGTATTCTAAATACAAACACAGATGAGAGGCTTACATGGAGTTGCAGCTGATTCTTTGTTGGCTTATGCCCGTTTGGTGGAGGATTGGCGACCTTGAGGTCAAGGTTTTTTGAAGAATTATAAGTTGTTTTGAATCCCATTATCTACTCTTTTACGGTTTTCAATATCGATTGTTTGAACTCCAATGGCATTGTAGCTCAAGTGGTTAAGAGCGTGCACACATGCTACTCGTGGTCTTGCATTTTGTTCCTCCTACGTATACCCCGGGGGTCCTCCTTTCTATCATTTGAACTGTGTTTCTACGGAGTGTAGTTATATATAGGTAATTAATTTTGTTCCCCAATTAGAGTACAAATAAACCACTTCCAAAATGACTAAATTCGTATGGGAAAAATAAGAAAAAAGTACTTAAGAAGAGGTTAATTAACTGACGACACTCGAGTGCAGATTTAGGTTGGAGTAATTTAGATTATGGTCTTGTAATCAATCCAGTGGCCCCAATGCACAAGGCCCATTATTCATTTTCCCAGCTGGCCATTAATCTTAAATACTTTATGTGACCGTTACAAGTTAGAATTTCTTCCTCCCATTTGGCGCCATGAAATGAATCACTCGCTTCTGAAACTTGTACACAAATGCCAAACTCTCAGACCACTGAAATCCATCCATGCCCATCTCCTAGTCACCGGTTCGTTCCTCTCGTCCCACCTTATCCTCAACAAGCTCCTCAGGTTGTACTCTCACTTTGGAGCTATCGACTATGCCCGCAAGCTGTTCGATGAAATTACTCAACCAAATTCCTTTCTTTGGACTGCCTTGATTCATGGGCATGTCGAGAATCGTAGATATGAAGAAGCTTTGTCTCTGTTTTCCCAAATGCATGGTGAGTCCGTTGGGCCATTGAATTTTACTTTTGCATCCGTTCTCAAGGCTTTAGCTAGGCAGAGTAGAGTTCAAGATGGGGAAGCAATTTATGGGTTTGTCTTGAAATTTGGATTCGGTTCTGACTTGACCGTTCAAAATGCGGTAATTGACTTGTTTATGAGATGTGGCAAAGTTGATGTCGCTAGGGGTGTATTTGACCAGATGAATGAAAAAGATGTGGTTTCTTGGAATTCGATGATTTCAGGCTATGGAGGTAATGGTAGAGTTGATGTTGCGAGGGAGCTTTTTGATTGGATGCCTGAGAGGAATATAGTTTCATGGACAAGCATGATATGTGGATGTGTGAAGTCTGGGGACATGGCGGAGGCAAGGTTTCTTTTTGAGAAAATGGCAACCAAAGACTTGGTGTCATGGAATGTGATGATTTCTGGGTACACCGATGCCGGTGAAATTGGTAATGCTCTCTCTTTATTTGAAGCAATGCCAATCCGTGAGGTTGGGACTTGGAATCTGATGATTTCGGGGTTATGTAAAGCAGGGGATATCAAACTTGCAGAAGACTTCTTCAATATTATGCTAAATAAGAATGTTGCTTCGTGGACTATCATGATGGATGGTTATATAAAATCTGGCAATATTACTAGTGCGAGGAGCTTATTTGATCAGATGCCCGAGAAGAATTTGGTTTCGTGGTCTACCATAATTGCGGGTTATGCGCAAAATGGGGAGCCTCGCAGAGCTTTGGAGATGTATAAACACTTCAAGGAGCTAGGAGTTGGACCAGATGAGACTTTTGTATTGGGAATCATCTCGGCTTGCTCACAATTAGGAGTTCTTGGTACAGCAGAATCCATTGCGGGTGATTTTTTGGGACAATCAACTCTGTCGAATCTGCAAGTGGTCACTAGTTTGATAGACATGTACGCAAAATGTGGGAGCATTGAAAGGGCTGTACAAATATTTGAAATGGCCCGAAAAAAGGATTTGCTTTGTTATAGCACCATGATTTCAGCCTTTGCCAACCATGGACTGGGTCAAGATGCCATTTCTTTGTTTGAGGAGATGAAGAGGGAAGGCATAAAACCAGATGGCATATGTTTTCTTAGCGTTCTGAGTGCTTGTAACCATGCTGGTCTAGTCACTGAGGGCAGGAGGTACTTTAAACAAATGACATTTGAACATGGAATTCATCCTTCTGTGAAACACTATGCATGTGTTGTTGACCTTCTTGGTCGTGGCGGATGCCTCAGAGAAGCGTACAAGCTTATATGTAAGATGCCATTTGCAGCTCCTTCAGCTGTATGGGGCGCTTTACTTGCAGCGTGCAGGGTCCATCGCAATGTCCAACTGGCTGAAGTTGCCGCAGCCGAATTATTCAAGATTGAGCCAGACAATTCTGGCAATTATATTCTGTTATCCAATACCTATGCTGCTGCAGGAATGTGGGATGGCGTGGCAAAAGTAAGAGCGTTGATTAGAGAGCATGGGGTTAGAAAGAATAGAGGGTCGAGCTGGATTGAGTTGGGATGTGAAATCCACGAGTTTGTTATGGGAGATATGTCACATTTTGGTTCAGAAAGGATATACCTTGTACTGGATTTGCTTAGGGAAGATATGAAGCTTCTAGGTTATTTAATGGACAACGAACAGAAAGCAGAATTGTCAAGCTCTGGAAACCATACACAGGTTCAGTAGTTCGATAACAGTATGTTCCGCTGCCGCAATTCGAACCTTGTTGAGCAAATACACATTCCAAGTTTATTTTTGCTTTTGACAATTTAATTTAAATCTTCGCTATTCGTCTATTATAGCAACGATAATTGAGTAAAAATGAAAAGCTTTATCGTTGTAGTCTAGATTTGGAACACAAGTCCATAAATTGTTCCAACGTCGTAAAATGCCCTTTAGAAGCGATTACTGGGAGGAGTTCTGCTAACATATTGCCCAAGTAAAACACTTGTTTGGGTGGGGACTGGAGAGTTGAAACTGGGGCAAACCATGAATTTTATGAACTAAACTCCCTACACACACGAAAAGCCTGTTTTGAATCACGCGTTATCCGCTTGATTCAATAATAACATCTTTACCTAAGCCCCTTAGGTTAATAGGGTGCCCCACCTTTATGAGTGGGGTAGCAAACAAAAAAAAGGAAAAGAAAAGAAGAACATTTTACACATGCGCAACGCTTTTCTTTAATGAGGTAATTTATTTGGTCACAAATTATTCTCAGTGTTAGGATTGAGTCAATCAATATTATAGGTCAATGAATAGAAATTTTAGCAAATGATATTGATGCTAGCCGGAGAAAAAAATTGTTTTTATTGAAGAGGATAATTGGTTTTAGCATATGTATGTTTTAATTTGAAATGGATACATTTTACTAGGCACTGCAATTATTTATTTTTATTTTTATTGTACTCATGTCTAATTAAACGTATCCATACCAAATTAAAACATACATATGCTAAAAGCAATACAATCTAAAATTGAAATTGTACAGCCAATACGCAAGAAAAGTAGAATAATGTCACATTATGAGCACGAAATGTGCAGAAACAAATGGAACATAAAATTACAAGCAAAAATTAAACTACAAGATGGAGTACTTATATAGTGCCTCCAGTTGTCAAATTGTTTGAGGAAGAAGTCTTTGTCTTAACCATGAAGTTCATAACATTCCTGAAAGCTGTTGACATATATTGAAATCCAAAGGTCCAATATTATTAATATAATATATGCATTCTAGATCCACAATGACTTAGACTTGTTTGGAAGTGTTTTTAGAACGACATGAAACCGTTTTTGGTGAAAAAAGTTTTGAAATCAATCCTTGTAAAATCCAAGTGGTTCCTAAAAAAGCCCTTTAAATGCCAAGATTAATTTCATTAAAAACGCTTTTAGTTATTTTAAAAGTATTTCCAAACAAGTCATAGAATTCAGAAGTAGACCCAAGTTTGCATTAATCCCCTCTCGCCGTTGATAAACAAAAATTCATGATAGGGAAAACCAACTTCACCCAACGAAACCACTTCTGAATTAATCAAATGAAAAGAAAGCCACAATTATAGTACGCAAATTAAAGAATACTAAAATGTAGCACAGTAAGATGAAAACTCACAGAAAAAGCATGAAACAAACTAATATAAGATAAGCTACCTACCTCCAAGTTAGCCTAATCTCTTCGACCTTTTCATCTATCGCTCTAGTTACTGACTCTAATTCTCTACGTATAGCAATATAGGAGCCAATAATATGCTTGCAAAAAAATGGAAATCCCTCCCTGAACAGCAGTCCATGCATGAAGAAAGCAATAATCTCACCGACTGGAATTTTGTCTTCTTTTTTCTTGAAAGTTTCTTCCTGAAAAATGATCCTTTTCTTTCTTTTTTGAGAAAATTCCCATTGGATTGGTTGAGCAAAAACGAAAATACTATACTAGTTAGGTTTTAGGGCCACGGCCTAGTATCTGGTATATATTTCTCAGGGTTTGGTTCACATCATGAGATAATTACACAAATGATGAAGTGATTTACTATAGTTAGAAGACTAGAAAATGATAAATCTCCGATTAATACAAGACTACATGTTTATCCAAAGAGTTCCACTTTTCTATGAGATGTGCGTTCGATGTGAAACCCCTTCGATTTTAGTGCTACACTTACCGTTTATTTGTATCATCTCTATTACTGGATTTGTGTGGGTTAACGAAAACTATATGCTTGTAATAATATTATGTTAGAAAGTTCTCTTACAAGTTTGAACCACAGTTTCTTTTTATACTATCCTGCCGTAATAATCTCTTATCTTTGCTTGTGGATATAACTTAAATTTGCAATATATGTAATTAGGGAAATTAGGCGGAAGAATTTGGGCAACTACTAGGATGATGGAGGTCACCACAAGAATAATCCGGAGCAAAAGGGAATCAAGGGGTGGAAATAATCAAATATGTGCATAAGTAGATCAAGGTTGTTTGAAAATCATTTCCGTAGTCTAATATTGGTTTAAATCTTACATGAGAGTAGGGTTGGTTACTTTATTTTAATTTTGTTTCCGCTGATATATTAAGTATGAGTTCTGGATGTATTTCGGGATAAGAGCATGATAATGTTTCAGAATATGAGTAATCTGTGTAGGCTTGTAGTATTTATCAGACATATCTAATTTAGTATTGGATACATCTTTCACACTAACACTAAGATAAACTAAAGTCAGCATTAACATGTTTTAATGAAAATGGTAACATGGAATGTGCGACAATTCGAATAAAAATAAAATAAAAAGGGAAGGTTAAAATTTTTTGAAACATACGAAATCTAAAATATAATTAAAGTTGTAATGCTTCAATAAAGGTGACTTTGTTATTAAATTGCATCTAATATAAACAAAGAATGTAAAGCAGTCAGATGCATCCCCTGCTAATGACCAAGTACTGATACACATATAGTTAATACAATATTTACGTAGTTCCAAAATAATTTTCTTTTCCTGTTAAGATTTCCAGACAAAAAGAGACAGTTTTATGAATTTACTCAATCACCGACTTTGCTGACATGTTTTGGTAATTAGGGTTTAGATTTGTAGACAGCCATATCTTAAAAGGCCAGGAGAAAAGGTAATCCATTTTCCACACTTCCAACATCATGAGCCATGTGCATATTGGGAGTACTATTCCCAATATGACTTGGTAAGTTTGCCTTGCTCATATACTGGGTTGAAAGACGAGTTGTTCTTAATTTCATTATATTAAGTTTGCCTTGCTCATATACTGGGTTGAAAGACGAGTTGTTCTTAATTTCATTATATTAGTTGGAGGGAGAATCGAACTCAGAATCTTAGGTACAAGGGTGAATGTTCATAATCAATTGATCTCTAGGCTATTTATGGTGTGCAAGAAAAACATGAAATCTAAATTTCAGCATCTTTGGATGACCAAACAAGGAGCAATTTGTGGTTATTCAAACTCTTATTGAGCTGACTGCTTTTCCATTCTCTTAAATGATTTGCATCCCAAGTCTTATGGATCAATATTACGAGAATATCTACCGAACAAATTAAAAAATTTGTTCTTCTATACAGCCTTAAAATCTGCTTGATCATGTCCAGGAAGTTCTTGGTAGATTGAAATTTATGGTTGCTTGTGATCAAAATATAATTAATAGATAGGATAAGATGCATCAATAGCCCTTCAAAGATTTTGCTGCACCCTAGCTATCCCGAACATCCAAATCTGTTATAACGGCAAAATCTTTACGCAGTTGTCAATTTGATCATGTTTAAGGAGTGGAATGGAATCGAACAGTGAAACTATTGCACATATCTAGAAATCTTTTTCAACTTGTATTACAAGAAAAGAGTACAAAATCTGCATGCAGTCTACCCACATATACACTCAAAATGTAGCTTTTTATTATATATCCATACCAAATATCAAAAGTACATAATTCATAACCCAAACATGAAACATGCCATATTTTGTTCATTTTTGAACAATCTATTTGGAACCAAAATCCCTCTCTGTATGCAGTTTGGTTTGACTGAATCATCAGAAACAACACGATATAGCATCGACCAAAGATGCACTCATACCGCAAACAAATCTTGCTACCCAAACTTTGTGGAATAAATCTGTAATTACTTCAGTAGATTATCTTCTGCTTCTGTCTACAATCCCAATCAAATCCAGAGAAGAAATGTCAGTAATTGAGGACAATAAGATCTGAATATCTTTAGTTTGTCGATAACCCAAGCTGTGAGATTAATTTTCTCTCCATATCATGAGATCTAGAGAGAGATGATCTATCTTTTCTTCTCCCTTGCTCTTATGGGTTGACCTGTCTTTTTCATACACCACACCCCAAGCCTCTGGCTTCTGACCCTTTCATGATTCTCAACTTCTTGCAGGATGACATGAACATACTGTAATAGCAACAGAAGACTTGTGAGTACGTATATCGATATACAGAAAGATATATATAGTGAGAGAGAGAAAGAGAGAGAACTTACTCCCATGGAACATCTCCAACCAGCATCCAATCACCATCTTTGTCCTCATAAGTAGGTGCATATTCTGATCCTTTGTAGCCTTCCCTCTCTGAGTATTGGCCTATAGTAAACTTAAACATGACTTCTAAGGCCTTGAGGAGTTCTGGGTAGCATTTGTAAACCCTAAGGTCAATCTTTCTGAGGTAAGGTGCTCCATCCATGCTTACTTTCACATAAATCCCAGCAACAGTTTCAGCCTCAGTATTCTTATTTACCTGGAGGCTGTTCTTCCTATAAGATCTGATTGGTGGCCACCCCACTATTTGTTCCCTGTCATACCAACACATCAAAACTTATGAGTACAACTCAAATATGTAGTTCATACTATATATTTCTTATAATATAAATTCATTTCAACAAGATCAATCGATAAAATGGCTTACTTTGCAGGAGGAGCAGTTCCCTTTTGGGCATTTTTAGCATCAGGGTTTCCTTCTTCATTTTTTAAATCAGCTGGCGGTGATCTCTTCTTGGTTTGATTAGGAAGGTCACTAATTTCATCTCTCCCTGGCAACCCTAGTGTCAGCTCTGTTGCCTTGAGGTTGAGATCATTCTCATGAGCCTTGCCTTCCATTTTTCCCAACAATCTTCGACTGAAAAGAAAAAACGAATTCTTGAACCTCAAGAAACAAAATCCGGTAATCTGCTCTAGCAAAACCCAAAAGAACCAAGTTCTTCTTTCTGGTTGAGGCAAAATTTTCCCTTTCTTTTTTTCTTCCCCCTTCTTTTTTTTTTTTTTTTTTTTTTTTTTCTCTCTTTCTGCTACGGAGAGGTTTGAGAAATGTGTATGATTTGTGGGATGTGGGAATGCAAGGTGTGTGTTGTACTTTATAGATATGATTGAAGGAAGAAGCGGGAGTTGTGCAGTATGCCTTAAATTTGTTTTTGTTTAATTTGTTACTCTCTCTCTCTCTCTCTCTCTCTCTCATTTGCATGAATTACGGACAAAGGAAAGCTAAGCTGTCGGTAGCAATAGCAGCACCTTTGAGGCATTTTGCCTCGGCGTTTGGGCGACAAGAGTTGGACAAGCTCAGCCAACCCCTATGCAAAATTATGAACTCAAAAGGACGGTCAAGGTGCGTTGGGGGATCGTGGGATGCAATCTGGACTTTTAATGGTAAGGGAAGAGTTGGGGGGAGCATTCCCATGTGAAATGGGACCACATGGATGTTTGGCAAGAGCATTTGCATCACCATGTGAGTCTAAACTTTGGCACTTTCCTTTTTTAATTTTTTTTTATAATAAAATTTGAGTTTATTTCTTTATTTATATAATTAAAAAATTAAAAAAAATATTATATATGACCTGATATAACTTACGGGAAAGAACATTCAAACTGCAATGTAAAGAAAAAACACAGAAAAATACACTGCTCTAACTAATTTATCTAAACCTGAATAAATTGAGTTAAAAAGTCTAACTCTACTCTTACGATAAATCACATCACAACTAGTTCTTCACTTTGCGTAGACTTTATCCTTCCCAATTTTTATTTCTATCTACAAAAGATTATTCTGCTTGGTCTTTTTTTGTTTTTTGTTTTTTTTGTTTTTTTCTGTAATTTCATTGTATTCAATATTTAGTGTAGATAAGTAAGTGGCTCTTTATCACAGTAGTGGAAATGTATTGTGTCATTGCATGACGGTGTGAGTTTGAACACTGTCGATGGTTAATCCAACATCTAACTTACTAACGCTATCGCTTGACCCAAAAAAATATTTAGTGTAGATAATATCGTTTGTTAAAAAAAATATATATCTAGTTTGTTCAGAGAAATAAATTTTCTTTTTTGTTTATGAGTAATGCTACACTTATTACATTTTTCATATTAGATATACAATATCTCTAATAGAGTTAGAGCTCACCAATACATGTAGATCATATCTATATTAGAATGATAGCACAAATGTGGTATAAAAATAAGGTAAAAGTAACATTTTTGTTTCTTGACCAGGCAAAACTTGATGTTGATTGTCTGGTAACTCAAAAATTCTAAAACTGGTTGACTTGACTGACCTAGTGACATGCAATTTTATTCTTTATCAGTGTATCTATAGGGTGGTGTTATCCACACGCTCATTTTGCTTCCCACACACCCCTTTCAATTTTCGACCTTCAAATCGAATGAATTGAAGAAATTACTGGCCAAAAATTAACAAACATAAATGAGAGTGTTGTGGCCTATATTTAACTGACAAGGACAGAAAGCCGGCGACACATAGAGAGAATAGAGAGAGATGTGTTTGTAGGATTGTGTAGAGGATATGTTTTTCCCCCTACACACTGTCTTTATTTATAGTAACAAGGGAAGGAAGAAATCCTTTTCCTCTAAGGAATACAAGTCCTAATAAGGAAGAATAACTAGAGTCAAATCTAATTTAGGATTTACACAATCACACTTAAATAAGAAGTTTCTAACACTCCCCTTTGAATGTGTAAATACTTAAGTAGATTCGACATCATGTAGGGTCAAGGAAGTTGACTCATCGACACTGATTTTGGGAACACACTAGTCTCAGGTAAGGTAGGAACTTGCATAAGGAAGTAAGTCTCACAAATAACCCAATGGCTATGGTAAAAACCCGAGTAGGGACAAAACCCATAGGCTAAGGAAAAATGCGTGAGAAATGCAAAGTCAAATGAAATGTCTACGGGACGTCACCAGGGAAATGATCAACACAAGGTGGGTGCCTCGTCAAAACCTTGTTAGATAGCAAAAACCCAGTGGTAAATATGCTCCTAATCGTAGGGAAAAATAGTATATTAAGATCAAGCAAGTATACTTCAGGATACCCATCCTGAGTTTGACATAATTCCAAAGAGAACTAACAATATTACAACTCAGAAAGTTTACGCATATCAATGCCTTGAACAAGCTTATGAAACGTCGCCTTTAGTAGTGATTTAGTGAAGAGGCCGGCTAGATTGTCTTGTGAATGGATTTGAGTGATTTCAATCTTCTGATACTCTTATTGTTGATGTGAGAAGAAGAACTTCAGCGAAATGTGCTTGAAGTTGTCTCCTTTGATGTAACCTTTCTTGAGCTGTTCGATGCATGGTGTGTTGTCTTCATAGATCGTCGTTGGAATGTCAACAACGAGGTAAAGATTGCATGAGTTTCGAATATGGCTCGCAATTGCTCTCAACCAAAAGCATTCCCGAGTTGCTTCGTGTAAGGCGAGAATTTGATCATGGTTAGACGAAGTGGCAACTAAGGTCTGTTTAGTTGACCTCTAAGAGATTGCGGTGCCTCCAACAGTAAAGACATAACCTGTTTGAGAGCGCGCCTTGTGCTGATTAGATAAGTATCCTGTGTTGGCATAACCAACAAGGAGAGAATTAACTCGAGATAAGGGGGTGCAACATCACTCGAGAATCTGTAGGGATAAAACAAGCCCAGATCTGTGGTACCCTTAAGGTAGTAGAAGATGTCTTTAACACCAGTCCAGTGTCTGCGTTTTGGTGCATTATTGTATTTTGTCAAAAGATTAACAACACAGGAGATGTCGAGTTTAGTGCATTGAGCTAAGTATAATAAAGTGCCTATCGCACTTAGATAAGGAACTTCAGGCTCCAAAATCTCTTCATCATCCTCATTCGGATGGAAAGGATATTGTTTTGCATCTAGCGATCGAACGACCATATGAGTACTCGAAGGCTTCGCTTTATCCTTGTTAAAGTGATGCAACACCTTTCGGGTGTAGTTTGATTGATGTACTAAGATTCCATCCAAATGGTGCTTTATCTCGATACTGAGATTGTATCAAGTCGTTCCTAGATCTTTCATCTCAAATTCCGACTTCAAGTGCATGGCAGTTCTTTGGAGCTCTTGAAGAGTTCTGATTAGATTTATGTCATTGACATATACTGCAATAATCGTAAAACTAGAATGTGACTTCTTAATGAACACATAAGGGCATAGTTCGTTGTTCACATATCCTTGACTAGTCCAATACTCACTTAGACGGTTATATCACATTCTTCTAGATTACTTCAAACCATAGAGTGAATGCCTCAACCGAATTGAGATTGTGTTCCGGGGTTTAGAAATATTTGATTTAGTCAATGTAAGTCATTCGAGAACGTTCATATAAATTTTCGTATTAAGATCCCTATAGAGATACGTAGTTACTACGTCCATCAGCTGCATACTCAGTTTTTCGAAAACTACCAAACTGATAAGGTAGCGAAAAGTAATCACATCCATAATGGGTGAATAAGTTTCGTCATAGTAAATCTCGGGGTGTTGTGAGAAGCCTTGCGCAACAAGACGAGCTTTGTAATGCACAATTTCGTTCTTCTTATTATGCTTCCGATTGAAAATCCACTTGTAGCCAACCGGCTTCACATGTGGAGGAGTAGAAGCTACAGGTCCAAACACTTTATGTTTCACAAGCGAATCGAGTTTGACTTGGATTGCTTATTTCCAGTTTAACCAATCAGTTTTATGTCGCGACATTCATCAACGGAACGGGGTTCAATGTAATCGCTTAGCATGATCTCAGTAGCCAGTAGCTACTACATATGCCAATGCATCGTTGATGATCATTTCATTTCTACACCAAACATCATCTAAGCTAGCATAATGGACCAAAATCTCATGATTCTCGGGAGGTCAATTCGTCTCTTCAAGGACGTTTCCTTAATCTAGAATTTTCTCATGAGTTGGCGACAGTCATATTCATAGTAGGCTTTTCAGGGGCCTGTACCGTGGGTGTGAATCCTTTGAATCGAGTGGTCTGCCACACTTTTGTATAGGGGCAAATGATTGGCTAACCGTTAATGTACGTGGATCGGTCAAAGTGGCGTCCCAGGCCTCTAGGAGGGAAGTTTGTCGTACATTTGGTACATCCATCATTGTAGGCACATTCCCAGCTGAAATATGTGATCTTGTAACTCGCGCTAGATTGGTGAAATCTCTGGCATGCTCTGGAGATCTAATATGCACTGCACTTTAGTTTTAGACTAAGCGGTGCGAGGATCTAAATGAGACAAAATGGGAGTTGTCCATGATCATTTGTGTTGTTCTTCAGGAATGTTGACGTTCTTATTTCCCCCTAACGACGGAAAGGCTATTTCATAGAAGTGACAATCCGTGAAACGAGCGGTAAACAAATCGCTTGTCAAAGGTTCTAAGTAACGAATGATCGAAGGGGAATCATATCCAACATAGATTCCCATCTTTTGTTAAGGCCCCATTTTTGTATGCAAGGACGGTACATAGACCACACAACCAAAAATGCACAGATACGATATGTCGGGTTCGTATCCGATAAGCAACTGAAGGGCATTATGTGGTTGGGTCGCAACAAGCCTCAGGTGAACCAATATGGATGCATGCAATATTGCATGGCCTTAAGAAACGATCAGGAGCTTGGTATGTATGACCAACGATCAAGCAATCATTTGTAAGCACTTAATGAATGCCTTTGCCAGGCCGTTATTGGTGTGAACGTGGGGTACTAGATGTTCAACTGAAACCCCAACCGACATGCAATAGTCATCAAAAGTTTTAGACGTGAATTTTCCAACATTACCCAATCGAATGAATTTGATCGGATAATTAAAGTGGTGAGCCCTAAGCTTGATAACCTGAGCCAATAGTTTAGAGAATGCAGCATTCCTTGTGGACAACAAGCACACGTGTGACCAATGTGTGGAGGCATCAACCAAAACTATAAAATATCTAAATGGTCCGCAAGTAAGGTAAATCGATCCACAAATGTCCGCCTGAATCCTTTGTAGAAAAATAGGAGGATTCGTATGAATCTTGTCATAAGAAGGCTTAATAATAAGTTTTCCCATAGAGCATGTTTGACATGCGATTCCTTGAATTGAACCTAAACTTCGGGTTAGTGGATTCCCGTGTGAAGATTTGAGAATAGGGCGCATCGTTGTTCGTCCAGGGTGTCCCAAATGATCATGCCAAAGTGTAATTTTGTACGCAGTCCTTGAGGTAGGGCCAGCCATATGGTGGCTTTCTATAGCTCGTAGTATACAGATCACTCGGGATACTCTCCATCTTCTCTAGAATACGCTTTTAGCCATATTTGTAGAAAGTTATGCACAGAAATTCAACTCCATTTTTACATAGGTTTTTAATGTCCTTGAAACTCAACAGCGTTCTTCCGGAACATGGAGAATAGAGTGCCTCATCAATGGTCAAGATTGTACCATTGGACAACATTATATGTGCCTTACCGTATCCTTCGATCAAGTTGAATGGGCCTGAGAAGGTTGTCAGAGGTGCATTCTTAGGTATGAAGTTAGTGAAATAGATGCGTTCATGCAAAACAGTGTGTGTGGTTGCACTATCTGCCAAACAACTAACTTTTCCACTAGTCATACCTAGAATAAAATTAATTTGAATCGGTGACATGCATAAAAGTTCTTAAAACAAATATCCATTCAAAATAATTTAAGTATTCAAGGGTAGTAATTAATTAAAAACTTAATATCCAAAAATAAATCACCAACAAATAATCCAAATATAAAGGAAAAATGTTCAAAATTAAACCAAAAAACAAGGGATGGGTTCGGCCACATAGTGGAATGTGGCCCCATTATTTTTAAATGCAACTGAAAATAGTTTATGTCTAAGATTCTAACCTTCCATAGGGGTAACAACATCTTGAAAGTTAGAAACCTCCATCTTAGTACTCTCTGGTTCATCCATTTGCATAAAGTTTATTCAAACTTCTTACGACAAGAATGATATTCAGCTACAACCTTTTGGGGAGCACGGCAAACACGGGACCAATGATCCTTTGAACGACAACAATAACACATGTCTGCATCTATGGTTTCAGGTGCTTTGCCTTTATTCTTGAAGTTTAGGGCCTTGGGAACGAGGTTAAAGCGCTTCTCGGCTTAGTTTCCTCCCTTAGATGGGCCTTGGCTCTGTTGTCCTTAATGGGGTGGTTTCTGGCCACCCCAACCACGCCTATGTTGGCATTTTGGGCGTTGGTTTGTGCTATAATATGCTTCAGGCACAACAGTCACCTTAGTATGTCGAGCTTGATGATTTTTCATCAACAGCTAATTCTGCTTTTCGACGAGAAGTAAAATAGAGATTAAATTCGAAAACTTAGTAAACTTCTGAGCCCTATATTGTTGCTGCAAGATAATATTAATAGCAAAGAAGGTCGAATAGGTCTTCTCTAGGAGATCCTCTTCGGTCAAGGCCTCGTTACAGAACTTGAGAAGTGATCGGATTCGACAAACTTCAGAATCATATTCATTCACAGACTTAAAATCTTGGAAGCGCAAATGCTGCGAGTCATGTCTTACTTTAGGCAAGAAGAAGTCCTTTTGGTGATCAAAGTGATCAGCCAAAGCGATCCAAACTGCTCGTGGATTTTCCCTAGCAAGGTACTCAGTGTGCAGTGCATCATGAACGTGTCTTCAGATGAAGATCATTGCAGTGGCTTTCTCAACTTTGCCAACCATGTTGTCCATCTCATCTTCAATGGCAGGATGCAAATTATTTGCCGTGAGGTGGAGCTTCACATCTTTGACCCACTGGAGGTAGTTTCTTCCAGAGACCTCTAAAGCAGTCAAGTCGAGTTTGTTCAAATTCGTATTGGTTTAAATTTTCATAAAAAAAACTTCGGGTTTTCATGGGTGATGTTTTTAAAGAAAACTTCAAGTTTTCAAGCAAGGCATGTTTCTAGAAACTTCAGGTTCATATGTTCCTGCAGACAAACACAAACATATACAAAAATATGCAACAAGAAAATATGCAAATATAACTTCAGGTATTAGAATTATAATAATTGAATTAATTATTTGAACTGCGAGCCAAAATTAGAGTGTGGGTGAAAAATTATAAAAACCAAATTGTCTAAAAAAAATAAACAATTAAGCTCATGGCCTAAAAATATAGGCTGAGCAAATTAATATCGTGGGATCCAGGCCCAAATTTGGGCTAGAATAGGCTGATCAAGCCAAAAGGCTTCAACCCCAAGGCAACAAAAGGGCTACCAAGGAAAGCTAGGCTTAAAATAGGCCCTTATGAGGGCACTGATTGTGTGCAGTAGAGAGCACGGATGCACCAGCGAGGCTAGGATCCGGTGTGTCGCAGCGCAGGAAATCCACAACAGCCGCGTTGGCTGGGTTCCACAGCAGCGGGGACACCGAGGCCCAATTGGGTTGGTGTTATGAGTGGGCCAAGATGATGGTTTGGGCTTGCAATAGTGAGCCCAAACAAAAAAAAAAAAGGTTTTTTTTTTTTTTTTTTTTCTTTCAGCCCAAGTCGATGCCAGGCCCAAAAATTGGTATCGAGCTTAGACCAAGAAGTCCTAGCAGAGCTAAGGGTTTTCATCGGAGAAGATGACAGGCGCTGCCACT